>NC_135714.1:99611294-99911294 GCF_964656455.1 Halichoerus grypus | reverse complement strand
GGAAGGCCAGGTTGTCTTTATCACACACATCCGTGAGGGAAACTCCAAAGAGCTGTCCTGGCTTTGCGGAAGGTGGGGCTGTGCCCTGGTTGTCCTGGCAAGTGCTGCAAGCCCGACCAAAGGCCCTGTCTCCGAAAGAACGGCTTTTCACTGTCTTCTGGCCGGAGTCTAAGGAAGAAGTGAGAGTACTAGTAGTAGTAGTTGTTGTTTAATACGCTGAACCTTCTTTTTCCTTCTTTTTTTTTTTTAAAGATTTTATTTATTTTTTGACAGAGAGAGAGAGACAGCGAGAGAGGGAACACAAGCAGGGGGAGGGGGAGAGGGAGAAGCAGGCTTCCCTCGGAGCAGGGAGCCCGATGCGGGGCTCGATCCCAGGACCCCGGGATCATGACCTGAGCTGAAGGCAGACGCTTAACGACTGAGCCACCCACGTGCCCCAGACTCATCTTAATTCCTGATGACTTGTATTTTCCTAAAGGTTTCCTCAAAGCAATGTGGTAAGCATCATAAAACCAAGAAATGTCAAAAACATGTAGGGATTGATGATACGTGTCTCCAGGTTCTGAATCGAAAGTCTACCTTCTAAGGTGGACTGCTGCCAGTTAGCTGTGATTAGCTAGGCTCAAATCATACTAGCTCTAGTCTCAGGGGCACTTCTCCTAGTCCTATTAATGGCTTTTTTTGGATTACATCCATCATCTAATTTAATCTACACAACAATTCTAAGATTTAGACCTTATTTTTATCCACATTTTAGAGATGAATAAACTGATGCTGAGCTAGAATAACTGGCCAAAGATAATATAGCTGGTAAATGGGGGCACAGGACTTTACACTCTGGAGAGGTTGTTTGACATCAAGTCAAGTCCTTTTCTCTCAATGATGCCAGTTCTTTTCAACCTGTTCCAAAGGGCACTGGAATCCTGTGGTGCCTCAAGAGCCCCTGAGCGAAAAGAGGAGGGAGGAGAAGAAAGGCCCCTTGCTCTGGCTTCAACCAGAGCACATCTAATATACATAAATATATACATTATGTTTATATATTTATATAGTATAAGTATCTAATGATATATCATATATATAACTACATACATATGTATGATGTTATATATATATATATATATAGCACCCGTTTAGAATTTTGTTAGAAAATATTCCCAGACACTGTAGCATACCATGATGAGTCCTAATGCCGTTATGATCTGCACTAGAAACTTCTTGAAGTCAGAGACCTCATCTTATCCTTTCTTTGGTCTCACAACAGTGTGGAACCTCCCTTGACCTGTGAGCCAGCCTTCGGAACAAGGAGCAGATGGAAATCATTGCCCTGGCGATGCTCTGGGCTCCAGTAGAGCGCTGTCTAAGCATCTCCCATGACCCCTGGCAACCTTGCTGTCTGCTTCTCACTAAAGCCAATTAAATGATTCCCGGTACCTGCAGCCTTCTCGCTGTTAGCACGACTCATTGAGTTCTCTCCCAAGAGGGAAGTGATGTCTTCTCCAAATATTCTGAGGCAATTTTCAATGAGAAATGCGACAAGAGAAATCTGTAACACAAAAAGACAAAAATGGGGTGCTGTCTTTCATAGGGCATAGTGATAAATCACATTTTGTATATAGACCTTGGATCTAAGAAAAAATGTGAAAGACTTCCCAGAAAAATTCAGAGTTGAGAAAAATACAGAGAGACCAGGAGCGCCTGGGTGGCTCAGTCAGTTAAGCGTCTGCCTTCGGCTCAGGTCATGATCCCAGGGTGCTGGGATCAGCCCTACATCGGGCTCCCTGCTCAGCGGGAAGCCTGCTTCTCCCTCTCCCACTTCCCCGGCTTGTGTTCCCTCTCTCGCTGTGTCTCTCTCTGTCAAGTAAATAAATAAAAGCTTAAAAAAAAACAAAAAACAAAAAACATAGAGACCAGAGTTCTCTAAGAAATAACTTCGAAAGAGTGATACTTTCCTGTGTACTTTGGGTACACATTTTAAAATACTGCTCATCAGTGGGCTAAAGTTATAATGCGTGGCCTAGTTTAATAGCTAACATTTTGGGATCAGTGGTGACGTCTTGAAGCCTAGGATACATTTCGGGGCCCCTCAGTTGAGCGTCTGACTCTTGATTTCGGCTCAGATCACGATCTCATGGTGGTGAGATCCAGCCCCACTTGGAGCCAACTTTGGGCTCCGTGCTCAGCGGGGAATCGGCTTGGGCTTCTCCCTCTCCCTCTCCCTCTCCCTCTTCTTCTGCCCCTGCCCCGCTCACGCTCTCTCTTTCCCTCTCTCAAATAAATACATATCAAAAGATAAATAAAACTAGGATCATTTTCAAAGTAGCCTACCTTAGTAAAGTTTACTTAGTTTTTGTTTTTACATTTTGTTTCCAGTTTTATTGAGCTGTAACTGATGTATAACATCTTATTAAACTTTATAAAGTATGAACAAAAACTTAAGAAAACCATTTCTTAACTGAAGAAGTATCTCAAAGTTGGGAAGCAGAGATTTTTGTGGGGTTGTGAGGGAAAACCCACACAGCTGGAGAGAAAACGTATCTGTCTGTCTAACTTCAGTCCCTTCTCATGCATTGCTTTGCCTCATGCTGGCTCTCTGTGTGCGCTTGGGGAAGACCTGTCATCTTGTTAGGATGTTCTGGAATCTTTTGCTAGTTTCCGTATGACGTAGCAGAGGTGAAATAGTAGCCGAGTACTTTTCTAGATGAGCCACAATTTGCAGAGGAAAGCCAATGTGTTTGGAGCCATGGGAGCTCATATTGCCCAAGCCACCTAGGATGCGCCAGTCATGAGCAGAGGAGCTGACTGTTGTCGCCATTGTGTAGCGAGGAAACCATGGCTTTACCCAAGGTTACAAGTCCCTCAGGGATTAGGCTGAGAGTTGAACCCTGACTGGTAAAGCTCCAAAGCCCAGGTTCTTTTCTATCGTATCACACGACTCTTCTGTCTCTCGTTTAGTCAGTCTAGTGTTTAGTCTCCTGGAGGGGAAAGAAGTGACTCGACTGCTCCGAGTTTCCCGTTTAACGACACCCCTTCCCAGACCCCACCAGAGTAGGATAAAGAACTCTGCCACTCCACAGGGGCCTAATGAAAATGTGCACTCCACAAAGTTCCATCCATCAGAGTTACTACTTCACATGTCCGGTTCAAAGTAGGGATTCTACCCCTGGGGGACAAAAATGAGAGCTCTCATTACCTTTTTTATCAAGTTGTCTTCCAATTCCAAGCTGCCGGAATTAGGTGGGCAAAGAAGGCTTGGGGTTATACACGCTGATAAATTATAAGCTGTCATCTGATTGGATGAGGAATGTTGCTCAATGTTGTATAACACTCCAAAAAGGTATCGCAAGAGAACCACATTTGCTCTTGGCAGCTGGGCTAAAAGCCTAAGGTCAGAAAAATACACTTTTAAATTAGGCAAGTGATTCCACTTAGGAGGTTGGAAATACAGAGACAGGGAACAGGATACATCCTTGTGTATCTAGCACACAACCCGCCGTAGCAGAGTTCCAGGCATGAATGTATACAAAATTGTTGCACTGAATTCAGTTCCTGAGCCAGATAAACACTTCTCTGGTTAGTTAAATGTTTCACAGACTCTTAAGGTCATAACCCTGGCAGTCGATGCTCTTGCATCTGTCTTGGACCAGGGGATTTCATCGACCAGTTTCATGGATCCAGAAGGTGTAAAACGGCCAAGGATTCCACATTAATAACATCAGGAGAAGAACAATAAGAGCCCTAAAGCGTGCCTCTATTCTGAAGCTGACCCCCATGGGTGTGAAGAATTGAAACTCTTTGGCATCGGTCATGATTTTAGTGGGCAAAGCTGCAAAACGTAAGCCAATGTTCTCCTAATAGTATGTTGGCTGTATTTCTGAGATGTGACCAGAGTAGAGTAATTATTGCATCATTACCTCTGGGCTGCAGTTATCTTCTCCTCTTCGTTCCCTTGATCAATAACACTGAGCCATTTGTCATAGAGATCGGTTAACAATACACTTCCTGGGATATTTCTAAGAAAATCCTTATGGAGATAAAAAATATGTATATATATTATAGAAAATATGTATTGGAAATATTACAGAGAAAATATGTAGTTAAAAAATTCAGTTCAGCCCCCACTTCCTTCACAGATAGCCAAACTGTGACCCACACGGAGCTCGCCTCTGACTCTCCGTTGACTGGCACACGCAGGAGCAGGTGCTTGGATTTTCTCCCGCTAAAACTTAGAGGCAGAAAAGCAGAGCTTAGGCTGTGGTAGAAATGAACATAAAGCTCCCTTCTATCATCTGGAACTTATTTTTTGTGTGTGCTTTTTTTGCAAAGTACCACAAACTGACAGGGTCTGGCTATAGAGCATCCTAAATCCTATTAGCTTCTTGGACAGAAACACACATACCCCTGTTGCTTGTTTTAAACACAGTGCTAGCTCTTAATTCTAGCAAGAAAAGTTCTGAAACAATCAAAACACAAACAGGTGGGCTCTTGCACACATATTAGGAAAGAACTAGGTCTTCTCACTCGGGGTATGTGTGCTCCCTGGAAGAAAGCTTCTCTCATAATTGCTTCATTCTTCCTTTTCTTAGCTGTCTAAAAGGCGAGAGTCTACTGGCAGACTCACTGTGGTCCTGAGGATAGATTCATTTCTAGTCTAGGCCAATTCTCCAGTTAGTTTGACATGATATTATCAAGGCCAAGATAGCAGAGACTGATTCTCCACCAAGATCAGTCAACTTCAGGAAGAGAAAACTTTAGAAATGTCTAAACACGATACCCACAAGTGCTCACCCTCTTCCTAGTCGGTGCTTATCACACGGAATCAGGAAAGAACCTACTCACTCTTGCTAGAAAATCGATTCCATGTGTGCACCTTACAGAGGGCAACACCCATCTTGCTACCTAGTGTATCATCATTCTTCTCCTGTCTCCTGATGCCTATATGTATATTACTACTGGATATCACTATGGCCCCAGTGTAAGAGTGGTTACCTAAGTCATTTCTGGACTTTGCTATTTATCACATCTTCGAACATTCATGGGGGACAAGGGAAGACCAAATGTGACTGAGATTCTAAGACTGTACTCATTACTACATTAACATAGGGTTGTTCAGAGTTGGTAATAAGTGCCAAGGTGGATGGATTAAATTCTTTCCCTGTTCTATTTCTTGTGGAAACTTTGCCTTCATTAGGAGGGTGGTGAGGATGTTTGCTTTGGTAAACCACTGTTTATGTATGTGTCAGTGCGTATTTTGAAATTTATTATCATGACTCGTAGTCATTTCAGTATTAGTATTTTGCATGGAGTCTTCAGGAGTGAAGGTGGGGAGGGCGGTGTGTGGTGAAAACAGAAAGTATTACTAACATGTGGGGCTTTTAACTCCTAAAGTAGCTTCCTTAAATTTTGAATTTGTCAAGCGTTTTTCAGTTTGTCAGGTTCTTAATCTATTATGCCCATTATGGTCCTTGAGCAGTCATGATGAAGGACACCAATCATAGCTTCAGTTACTCATGTGTGCATAATGCTAGAACCTTCCCTACCTTTAAGACGGATGCGACCACATGAACAGATTCGTTGTACGGGTTCACTTTGACCCCAGAATTGAGTTTGTCCTTGAGGATTCTGCAGGATTTTATATTGGCTGATTTGCTGAAGATGCCTTCTGTGAGTGGCCCTCTTCGATTAAGAAAGGAAAGCATACCCTGTAGGAAGAAAAGAAAAGTATATGGCATCTCATATCCACAAACGCAGAGCACAAGCTTGCCTCCGTTTTGAAAGAGGAGGGGAATGTCATGGCACACTGTTTTAGAGCAGGAAGGACGAAAGTCAATTTAGATTGGTTTTTTTTTCAGTGTCTCTCTCTATACTTTCTACCCAAATATCCATTTTACAGTCATACACTGAAACATTTTAAACACTTCTTTTAATCAGATTTTCCTTTCCATTGAGTTTACACTTTTAAGTCAAACTTCTCTGCTTCAAGGCCTTTGCGGAATCACCGTCTGTTTCCTACTTTACCATTCTTTTCTCATTATTCCCTTACATAGATGCTCTTCCCCAAGTAGGGAAGTCGATTTAGGAAATACTCATTTCCCATTTGTTTATTTCTCTTTAAGTGCCTGTATACTCCATTCCTACTTGTTCTATTTCCTTCCCTCTTTTAAAGTCAGGCTCAAAAACTCTCTTGTCCTTCTCTGATTACCCTCCCTTCTCATGAGTCTTTCATTGTCTTTTGCTCTATGTTCATGTCCTCTCCCTGCTGTGTAGAAAGTTAATGAGGGCTGCACTCAGGGAATCCAACGGATCTGAAGTCTATTATGCTACGTATCTATTGTGTGAGCTGGGGCACATACATACTGTACTGAGGCTTTTCTGATTCGTTTGGGAAGTGCGGAGGATGATAATCCTAGCTAGCCCCTAAATTTGCTGTGATGCAAGGAACTGGGGGAGTAGCTAGCAGGTAACATGCTAGCTAATATGATACATTTCTTCATGTCTAGCAGAACGTTCCCTCCATCCCGTACCGTGCTTGCAGAGACACCGAATACTCAGTGAATGTCAACACTGACAATTCACTATAGCAGTTTGAGATAACACAGGCCAAACTCTGGGGCTTTCATGTGACATACTCTGTTAGGATTAACAGATTCCTATTTGCCAGAGGATGAGTCTATGCTCGTGTCAGATGTTTGCAGTTGTTAGACTGAGTAGACTCCGCTGAAGGAGACTTGAGACTAATGTGAGTTCAGGAAGGCAATGAAGGGAGAGTGTGAAGCTGAGCTGGACTCTCAGAGACTCACATACACAGCGTCCAGTTTGACTGATCTGAACAGGCCTCCGTGGGTCTTTGTGGAAACAAGACACAAGTGGAATGGACAACAATGTCTTTTCCTGTTGTATTTGCCTCATGACTCTGCTGGACCTAAATCAGATTCTGTTCTTTGCAATAACAGTAACAGAGCTTCTCAGCCAAAGCCAGGGGCTGTCTAATGACTTCTCCATTTGGGGATAGATTTGGTTGAGGACGCTTGGCCTCTCAGAGTTTCCCCTCCTCAGGAGGGCTACAGAAGACCAAAATGAGATGACCTACCAGAATTGGGAAGGCCAGGTTGTCTTTATCACACACATCCGTGAGGGAAACTCCAAAGAGCTGTCCTGGCTTTGCGGAAGGTGGGGCTGTGCCCTGGTTGTCCTGGCAAGTGCTGCAAGCCCGACCAAAGGCCCTGTCTCCGAAAGAACGGCTTTTCACTGTCTTCTGGCCGGAGTCTAAGGAAGAAGTGAGAGTACTAGTAGTAGTAGTTGTTGTTTAATACGCTGAACCTTCTTTTTCCTTCTTTTTTTTTTTTAAAGATTTTATTTATTTTTTGACAGAGAGAGAGAGACAGCGAGAGAGGGAACACAAGCAGGGGGAGGGGGAGAGGGAGAAGCAGGCTTCCCTCGGAGCAGGGAGCCCGATGCGGGGCTCGATCCCAGGACCCCGGGATCATGACCTGAGCTGAAGGCAGACGCTTAACGACTGAGCCACCCACGTGCCCCAGACTCATCTTAATTCCTGATGACTTGTATTTTCCTAAAGGTTTCCTCAAAGCAATGTGGTAAGCATCATAAAACCAAGAAATGTCAAAAACATGTAGGGATTGATGATACGTGTCTCCAGGTTCTGAATCGAAAGTCTACCTTCTAAGGTGGACTGCTGCCAGTTAGCTGTGATTAGCTAGGCTCAAATCATACTAGCTCTAGTCTCAGGGGCACTTCTCCTAGTCCTATTAATGGCTTTTTTTGGATTACATCCATCATCTAATTTAATCTACACAACAATTCTAAGATTTAGACCTTATTTTTATCCACATTTTAGAGATGAATAAACTGATGCTGAGCTAGAATAACTGGCCAAAGATAATATAGCTGGTAAATGGGGGCACAGGACTTTACACTCTGGAGAGGTTGTTTGACATCAAGTCAAGTCCTTTTCTCTCAATGATGCCAGTTCTTTTCAACCTGTTCCAAAGGGCACTGGAATCCTGTGGTGCCTCAAGAGCCCCTGAGCGAAAAGAGGAGGGAGGAGAAGAAAGGCCCCTTGCTCTGGCTTCAACCAGAGCACATCTAATATACATAAATATATACATTATGTTTATATATTTATATAGTATAAGTATCTAATGATATATCATATATATAACTACATACATATGTATGATGTTATATATATATATATATATATATATATATATATATATATATATATAGCACCCGTTTAGAATTTTGTTAGAAAATATTCCCAGACACTGTAGCATACCATGATGAGTCCTAATGCCGTTATGATCTGCACTAGAAACTTCTTGAAGTCAGAGACCTCATCTTATCCTTTCTTTGGTCTCACAACAGTGTGGAACCTCCCTTGACCTGTGAGCCAGCCTTCGGAACAAGGAGCAGATGGAAATCATTGCCCTGGCGATGCTCTGGGCTCCAGAAGAGCGCTGTCTAAGCATCTCCCATGACCCCTGGCAACCTTGCTGTCTGCTTCTCACTAAAGCCAATTAAATGATTCCCGGTACCTGCAGCCTTCTCGCTGTTAGCACGACTCATTGAGTTCTCTCCCAAGAGGGAAGTGATGTCTTCTCCAAATATTCTGAGGCAATTTTCAATGAGAAATGCGACAAGAGAAATCTGTAACACAAAAAGACAAAAATGGGGTGCTGTCTTTCATAGGGCATAGTGATAAATCACATTTTGTATATAGACCTTGGATCTAAGAAAAAATGTGAAAGACTTCCCAGAAAAATTCAGAGTTGAGAAAAATACAGAGAGACCAGGAGCGCCTGGGTGGCTCAGTCAGTTAAGCGTCTGCCTTCGGCTCAGGTCATGATCCCAGGGTGCTGGGATCAGCCCTACATCGGGCTCCCTGCTCAGCGGGAAGCCTGCTTCTCCCTCTCCCACTTCCCCGGCTTGTGTTCCCTCTCTCGCTGTGTCTCTCTCTGTCAAGTAAATAAATAAAAGCTTAAAAAAAAACAAAAAACAAAAAACATAGAGACCAGAGTTCTCTAAGAAATAACTTCGAAAGAGTGATACTTTCCTGTGTACTTTGGGTACACATTTTAAAATACTGCTCATCAGTGGGCTAAAGTTATAATGCGTGGCCTAGTTTAATAGCTAACATTTTGGGATCAGTGGTGACGTCTTGAAGCCTAGGATACATTTCGGGGCCCCTCAGTTGAGCGTCTGACTCTTGATTTCGGCTCAGATCACGATCTCATGGTGGTGAGATCCAGCCCCACTTGGAGCCAACTTTGGGCTCCGTGCTCAGCGGGGAATCGGCTTGGGCTTCTCCCTCTCCCTCTCCCTCTCCCTCTTCTTCTGCCCCTGCCCCGCTCACGCTCTCTCTTTCCCTCTCTCAAATAAATACATATCAAAAGATAAATAAAACTAGGATCATTTTCAAAGTAGCCTACCTTAGTAAAGTTTACTTAGTTTTTGTTTTTACATTTTGTTTCCAGTTTTATTGAGCTGTAACTGATGTATAACATCTTATTAAACTTTATAAAGTATGAACAAAAACTTAAGAAAACCATTTCTTAACTGAAGAAGTATCTCAAAGTTGGGAAGCAGAGATTTTTGTGGGGTTGTGAGGGAAAACCCACACAGCTGGAGAGAAAACGTATCTGTCTGTCTAACTTCAGTCCCTTCTCATGCATTGCTTTGCCTCATGCTGGCTCTCTGTGTGCGCTTGGGGAAGACCTGTCATCTTGTTAGGATGTTCTGGAATCTTTTGCTAGTTTCCGTATGACGTAGCAGAGGTGAAATAGTAGCCGAGCACTTTTCTAGATGAGCCACAATTTGCAGAGGAAAGCCAATGTGTTTGGAGCCATGGGAGCTCATATTGCCCAAGCCACCTAGGATGCGCCAGTCATGAGCAGAGGAGCTGACTGTTGTCGCCATTGTGTAGCGAGGAAACCATGGCTTTACCCAAGGTTACAAGTCCCTCAGGGATTAGGCTGAGAGTTGAACCCTGACTGGTAAAGCTCCAAAGCCCAGGTTCTTTTCTATCGTATCACACGACTCTTCTGTCTCTCGTTTAGTCAGTCTAGTGTTTAGTCTCCTGGAGGGGGAAGAAGTGACTCGACTGCTCCGAGTTTCCGTTTAACGCCACCCCTTCCCAGACCCCACCAGAGTAGGATAAAGAACTCTGCCACTCCACAGGGGCCTAATGAAAATGTGCACTTCACAAAGTTCCATCCGTCAGAGTTACTACTGCACATGTCCGGTTCAAAGTAGGGATTCTACCCCTGGGGGACAAAAATGAGAGCTCTCATTACCTTTTTATCAAGTTGTCTTCCAATTCCAAGCTGCCGGAATTAGGTGGGCAAAGAAGGCTTGGGGTTATACACGCTGATAAATTATAAGCTGTCATCTGATTGGATGAGGAATGTTGCTCAATGTTGTATAACACTCCAAAAAGGTATCGCAAGAGAACCACATTTGCTCTTGGCAGCTGGGCTAAAAGCCTAAGGTCAGAAAAATACACTTTTAAATTAGGCAAGTGATTCCACTTAGGAGGTTGGAAATACAGAGACAGGGAACAGGATACATCCTTGTGTATCTAGCACACAACCCGCCGTAGCAGAGTTCCAGGCATGAATGTATACAAAATTGTTGCACTGAATTCAGTTCCTGAGCCAGATAAACACTTCTCTGGTTAGTTAAATGTTTCACAGACTCTTAAGGTCATAACCCTGGCAGTCGATGCTCTTGCATCTGTCTTGGACCAGGGGATTTCGTCGACCAGTTTCATGGATCCAGAAGGTGTAAAACGGCCAAGGATTCCACATTAATAACATCAGGAGAAGAACAATAAGAGCCCTAAAGCGTGCCTCTATTCTGAAGCTGACCCCCATGGGTGTGAAGAATTGAAACTCTTTGGCATCGGTCATGATTTTAGTGGGCAAAGCTGCAAAACGTAAGCCAATGTTCTCCTAACAGTATGTTGGCTGTATTTCTGAGATGTGACCAGAGTAGAGTAATTATTGCATCATTACCTCTGGGCTGCAGTTATCTTCTCCTCTTCGTTCCCTTGATAAATAACACTGAGCCATTTGTCATAGAGATCGGTTAACAATACACTTCCTGGGATATTTCTAAGAAAATCCTTATGGAGATAAAAAATATGTATATATATTATAGAAAATATGTATTGGAAATATTACAGAGAAAATATGTAGTTAAAAAATTCAGTTCAGCCCCCACTTCCTTCACAGATAGCCAAACTGTGACCCACACGGAGCTCGCCTCTGACTCTCCGTTGACTGGCACACGCAGGAGCAGGTGCTTGGATTTTCTCCCGCTAAAACTTAGAGGCAGAAAAGCAGAGCTTAGGCTGTGGTGGAAATGAACATAAAGCTCCCTTCTATCATCTGGAACTTATTTTTTGTGTGTGCTTTTTTTGCAAAGTACCACAAACTGACAGGGTCTGGCCATAGACCATCCTAAATCCTATTAGCTTCTTGGACAGAAACACACATACCCATGTTGCTTGTTTTAAACACAGTGCTAGCTCTTAATTCTAGCAAGAAAAGTTCTGAAACAATCAAAACACAAACAGGTGGGTTCTTGCACACGTATTAGGAAAGAACTAGGTCTTCTCACTCGGGGTATGTGTGCTCCCTGGAAGAAAGCTTCTCTCATAATTGCTTCATTCTTCCTTTTATTAGCTGTCTAAAAGGCAAGAGTCTACTGGCAGACTCACTGTGGTCCTGAGGATAGATTCATTTCTAGTTTAGGCCAATTCTCCAGTTAGTTTGACATGATATTATCAAGGCCAAGATAGCAGAGACTGATTCTCCACCAAGATCAGTCAACTTCAGGAAGAGAAAACTTTAGAAATGTCTAAGCACTATACCCACAAGTGATCACCCTCTTCCTTGTCGGTGCTTATCACACGGAATCAGGAAAGAACCTACTCACTCTTGCTAGAAAATCGATTCCATGTGTGCACCTTACAGAGGGCAACACCCATCTTGCTACCTAGTGTATCATCATTCTTCTCCTGTCTCCTGATGCCTATATGTATATTACTACTGGATATCACTATGGCCCCAGTGTAGGAGTGGTTACCTAAGTCATTTCTGGACTTTGCTATTTATCACATCTTCGAACATTCATGGGGGACAAGGGAAGACCAAATGTGACTGAGATTCTAAGACTGTACTCATTACTACATTAACATAGGGTTGTTCAGACCTGTTAATAAGTGCCAAGGTGGATGGATTAAATTCTTTCCCTGTTCTATTTCTTGTGGAAACTTTGCCTTCATTAGGAGGGTGGTGAGGATGTTTGCTTTGGTAAACAGTGTGTATGTGTCAGTGCGTATTTTGAAATTTATTATCATGACTCGTAGTCATTTCAGTATTAGTATTTTGCATGGAGTCTTCAGGAGTGAAGGTGGGGAGGGCGGTGTGTGGTGAAAACAGAAAGTATTACTAACATATGGGGCTTTTAACTCCTAAAGTAGCTTCCTTAAATTTTGAATTTGTCAAGCGTTTTTCAGTTTGTCAGGTTCTTAATCTATTATGCCCATTATGGTCCTTGAGCAGTCATGATGAAGGACACCAATCATAGCTTCAGTTACTCATGTGTGCATAATGCTAGAACCTTCCCTACCTTTAAGACGGATGCGACCACATGAACAGATTCGTTGTACGGGTTCACTTTGACCCCAGAATTGAGTTTGTCCTTGAAGATTCTGCAGGATTTTATATTGGCTGATTTGCTGAAGATGCCTTCTGTGAGTGGCCCTCTTCGATTAAGAAAGGAAAGCATACCCTGTAGGAAGAAAAGAAAAGTATATGGCATCTCATATCCACAAACGCAGAGCACAAGCTTGCCTCCGTTTTGAAAGAGGAGGGGAATGTAATGGCACACTGTTTTAGAGCAGGAAGGACGAAAGTCAATTTAGATTGGTTTTTTTTCAGTGTCTCTCTCTATACTTTCTACCCAAATATCCATTTTACAGTCATACACTGAAACATTTTAAACACTTCTTTTAATCAGATTTTCCTTTCCATTGAGTTTACACTTTTAAGTTAAACTTCTCTGCTTCAAGGCCTTTGTGGAATCACCGTCTGTTTCCTACTTTACCATTCTTTTCTCATTATTCCCTTACATAGATGCTCTTCCCCAAGTAGGGAAGTCGATTTAGGAAATACTCATTTCCCATTTGTTTATTTCTCTTTAAGTGCCTGTATACTCCATTCCTACTTGTTCTATTTCCTTCCCTCTTACAAAGTCAGGCTCAAAAACTCTCTTGTCCTTCTCTGATTACCCTCCCTTCTCATGAGTCTTTCATTGTCTTTTGCTCTATGTTCATGTCCTCTCCCTGCTGTGTAGAAAGTTAATGAGGGCTGCACTCAGGGAATCCAACGGATCTGAAGTCTATTATGCTACGTATCTATTGTGTGAGCTGGGGCACATACATACTGTACTGAGGCTTTTCTGATTCGTTTGGGAAGTGCGGAGGATGATAATCCTAGCTAGCCCCTAAATTTGCTGTGATGCAAGGAACTGGGGGAGTAGCTAGCAGGTAACATGCTAGCTAATATGATACATTTCTTCATGTCTAGCAGAACGTTCCCTCCATCCCGTACCGTGCTTGCAGAGACACCGAATACTCAGTGAATGTCAACACTGACAATTCACTATAGCAGTTTGAGATAACACAGGGTAAACTCTGGGGCTTTCATGTGACATACTCTGTTAGGATTAACAGATTCTTATTTGCCAGAGGATGAGTCTATGCTCGTGTCAGATGTTTGCAGTTGTTAGACTGAGTAGACTCCGCTGAAGGAGACTTGAGACTAATGTGAGTTCAGGAAGGCAATGAAGGGAGAGTGTGAAGCTGAGCTGGACTCTCAGAGACTCACATACACAGCGTCCAGTTTGACTGATCTGAACAGGCCTCCGTGGGTCTTTGTGGAAACAAGACACAAGTGGAATGGACAACAATGTCTTTTCCTGTTGTATTTGCCTCATGACTCTGCTGGACCTAAATCAGATTCTGTTCTTTGCAATAACAGTAACAGAGCTTCTCAGCCAAAGCCAGGGGCTGTCTAATGACTTCTCCATTTGGGGATAGATTTGGTTGAGGACGCTTGGCCTCTCAGAGTTTCCCCTCCTCAGGAGGGCTATAGAAGACCAAAATGAGATGACCTACCAGAATTGGGAAGGCCAGGTTGTCTTTATCACACACATCCGTGAGGGAAACTCCAAAGAGCTGTCCTGGCTTTGCGGAAGGTGGGGCTGTGCCCTGGTTGTCCTGGCAAGTGCTGCAAGCCCGACCAAAGGCCCTGTCTCCGAAAGAACGGCTTTTCACTGTCTTCTGGCCGGAGTCTAAGGAAGAAGTGAGAGTACTAGTAGTAGTAGTTGTTGTTTAATACGCTGAACCTTCTTTTCCCTTCTTTTTTTTTTTTAAAGATTTTATTTATTTTTTGACAGAGAGAGAGAGACAGCGAGAGAGGGAACACAAGCAGGGGGAGGGGGAGAGGGAGAAGCAGGCTTCCCTCGGAGCAGGGAGCCCGATGCGGGGCTCGATCCCAGGACCCCGGGATCATGACCTGAGCTGAAGGCAGACGCTTAACGACTGAGCCACCCAGGTGCCCCAGACTCATCTTAATTCCTGATGACTTGTATTTTCCTAAAGGTTTCCTCAAAGCAATGTGGTAAGCATCATAAAACCAAGAAATGTCAAAAACATGTAGGGATTGATGATACGTGTCTCCAGGTTCTGAATCGAAAGTCTACCTTCTAAGGTGGACTGCTGCCAGTTAGCTGTGATTAGCTAGGCTCAAATCATACTAGCTCTAGTCTCAGGGGCACTTCTCCTAGTCCTATTAATGGCTTTTTTTGGATTACATCCATCATCTTATTTAATCTACACAACAATTCTAAGATTTAGACCTTATTTTTATCCACATTTTAAGATGAATAAACTGATGCTGAGCTAGAATAACTGGCCAAAGATAATATAGCTGGTAAATGGGGGCACAGGACTTTACACTCTGGAGAGGTTGTTTGACATCAAGTCAAGTCCTTTTCTCTCAATGATGCCAGTTCTTTTCAACCTGTTCCAAAGGGCACTGGAATCCTGTGGTGCCTCAAGAGCCCCTGAGCGAAAAGAGGAGGGAGGAGAAGAAAGGCCCCTTGCTCTGGCTTCAACCAGAGCACATCTAATATACATAAATATATACATTATGTTTATATATTTATATAGTATAAGTATCTAATGATATATCATATATATAACTACATACATATGTATGATGTTATATATATATATATATAGCACCCGTTTAGAATTTTGTTAGAAAATATTCCCAGACACTGTAGCATACCATGATGAGTCCTAATGCCGTTATGATCTGCACTAGAAACTTCTTGAAGTCAGAGACCTCATCTTATCCTTTCTTTGGTCTCACAACAGTGTGGAACCTCCCTTGACCTGTGAGCCAGCCTTCGGAACAAGGAGCAGATGGAAATCATTGCCCTGGCGATGCTCTGGGCTCCAGAAGAGCGCTGTCTAAGCATCTCCCATGACCCCTGGCAACCTTGCTGTCTGCTTCTCACTAAAGCCAATTAAATGATTCCCGGTACCTGCAGCCTTCTCGCTGTTAGCACGACTCATTGAGTTCTCTCCCAAGAGGGAAGTGATGTCTTCTCCAAATATTCTGAGGCAATTTTCAATGAGAAATGCGACAAGAGAAATCTGTAACACAAAAAGACAAAAATGGGGTGCTGTCTTTCATAGGGCATAGTGATAAATCACATTTTGTATATAGACCTTGGATCTAAGAAAAAATGTGAAAGACTTCCCAGAAAAATTCAGAGTTGAGAAAAATACAGAGAGACCAGGAGCGCCTGGGTGGCTCAGTCAGTTAAGCGTCTGCCTTCGGCTCAGGTCATGATCCCAGGGTGCTGGGATCAGCCCTACATCGGGCTCCCTGCTCAGCGGGAAGCCTGCTTCTCCCTCTCCCACTTCCCCGGCTTGTGTTCCCTCTCTCGCTGTGTCTCTCTCTGTCAAGTAAATAAATAAAAGCTTAAAAAAAAACAAAAAACAGGGCGCCTGGGTGGCTCAGTTGGTTAAGCGACTGCCTTCGGCTCAGGTCATGATCCTGGAGTTCCTGGATCGAGTCCCGCATCGGGCTCCCTGCTCAGCAGGGAGCCTGCTTCTCCCTCTGACCCTCCCCCCTCTCATGTGCTCTCTCTCTCTCATTCTCTCTGTCTCAAATAAATAAATAAAAAATCTTTAAAAAAAAAAAAAAAACAAAAAACAAAAAACATAGAGACCAGAGTTCTCTAAGAAATAACTTCGAAAGAGTGATACTTTCCTGTGTACTTTGGGTACACATTTTAAAATACTGCTCATCAGTGGGCTAAAGTTATAATGCGTGGCCTAGTTTAATAGCTAACATTTTGGGATCAGTGGTGACGTCTTGAAGCCTAGGATACATTTCGGGGCCCCTCAGTTGAGCGTCTGACTCTTGATTTCGGCTCAGATCACGATCTCATGGTGGTGAGATCCAGCCCCACTTGGAGCCAACTTTGGGCTCCGTGCTCAGCGGGGAATCGGCTTGGGCTTCTCCCTCTCCCTCTCCCTCTCCCTCTTCTTCTGCCCCTGCCCCGCTCACGCTCTCTCTTTCCCTCTCTCAAATAAATACATATCAAAAGATAAATAAAACTAGGATCATTTTCAAAGTAGCCTACCTTAGTAAAGTTTACTTAGTTTTTGTTTTTACATTTTGTTTCCAGTTTTATTGAGCTGTAACTGATGTATAACATCTTATTAAACTTTATAAAGTATGAACAAAAACTTAAGAAAACCATTTCTTAACTGAAGAAGTATCTCAAAGTTGGGAAGCAGAGATTTTTGTGGGCTTGTGAGGGAAAACCCACACAGCTGGAGAGAAAACGTATCTGTCTGTCTAACTTCAGTCCCTTCTCATGCATTGCTTTGCCTCATGCTGGCTCTCTGTGTGCGCTTGGGGAAGACCTGTCATCTTGTTAGGATGTTCTGGAATCTTTTGCTAGTTTCCGTATGACGTAGCAGAGGTGAAATAGTAGCCGAGTACTTTTCTAGATGAGCCACAATTTGCAGAGGAAAGCCAATGTGTTTGGAGCCATGGGAGCTCATATTGCCCAAGCCACCTAGGATGCGCCAGTCATGAGCAGAGGAGCTGACTGTTGTCGCCATTGTGTAGCGAGGAAACCATGGCTTTACCCAAGGTTACAAGTCCCTCAGGGATTAGGCTGAGAGTTGAACCCTGACTGGTAAAGCTCCAAAGCCCAGGTTCTTTTCTATCGTATCACACGACTCTTCTGTCTCTCGTTTAGTCAGTCTAGTGTTTAGTCTCCTGGAGGGGGAAGAAGTGACTCGACTGCTCCGAGTTTCCCGTTTAACGACACCCCTTCCCAGACCCCACCAGAGTAGGATAAAGAACTCTGCCACTCCACAGGGGCCTAATGAAAATGTGCACTTCACAAAGTTCCATCCGTCAGAGTTACTACTGCACATGTCCGGTTCAAAGTAGGGATTCTACCCCTGGGGGACAAAAATGAGAGCTCTCATTACCTTTTTTATCAAGTTGTCTTCCAATTCCAAGCTGCCGGAATTAGGTGGGCAAAGAAGGCTTGGGGTTATACACGCTGATAAATTATAAGCTGTCATCTGATTGGATGAGGAATGTTGCTCAATGTTGTATAACACTCCAAAAAGGTATCGCAAGAGAACCACATTTGCTCTTGGCAGCTGGGCTAAAAGCCTAAGGTCAGAAAAATACACTTTTAAATTAGGCAAGGGATTCCACTTAGGAGGTTGGAAATACAGAGACAGGGAACAGGATACATCCTTGTGTATCTAGCACACAACCCGCTGTAGCAGAGTTCCAGGCATGAATGTATACAAAATTGTTGCACTGAATTCAGTTCCTGAGCCAGATAAACACTTCTCTGGTTAGTTAAATGTATGACAGACTCTTAAGGTCATAACCCTGGCAGTCGATGCTCTTGCATCTGTCCTGGACCAGGGGATGTCGTCTACCATTTTCATGGATCCAGAAGGTGTAAAACGGCCAAGGATTCCACATTAATAACATCAGGAGAAGAACAATAAGAGCCCTAAAGCGTGCCTCTATTCTGAAGCTGACCCCCATGGGTGTGAAGAATTGAAACTCTTTGGCATCGGTCATGATTTTAGTGGGCAAAGCTGCAAAACGTAAGCCAATGTTCTAATAGTATGTTGGCTGTATTTCTGAGATGTGACCAGAGTAGAGTAATTATTGCATCATTACCTCTGGGCTGCAGTTATCTTCTCCTCTTCGTTCCCTTGATCAATAACACTGAGCCATTTGTCATAGAGATCGGTTAACAATACACTTCCTGGGATATTTCTAAGAAAATCCTTATGGAGATAAAAAATATGTATATATATTATAGAAAATATGTATTGGAAATATTACAGAGAAAATATGTAGTTAAAAAATTCAGTTCAGCCCCCACTTCCTTCACAGATAGCCAAACTGTGACCCACACGGAGCTCGCCTCTGACTCTCCGTTGACTGGCACACGCAGGAGCAGGTGCTTGGATTTTCTCCCGCTAAAACTTAGAGGCAGAAAAGCAGAGCTTAGGCTGTGGTGGAAATGAACATAAAGCTCCCTTCTATCATCTGGAACTTATTTTTTGTGTGTGCTTTTTTTGCAAAGTACCACAAACTGACAGGGTCTGGCCATAGACCATCCTAAATCCTATTAGCTTCTTGGACAGAAACACACATACCCATGTTGCTTGTTTTAAACACAGTGCTAGCTCTTAATTCTAGCAAGAAAAGTTCTGAAACAATCAAAACACAAACAGGTGGGCTCTTGCACACGTATTAGGAAAGAACTAGGTCTTCTCACTCGGGGTATGTGTGCTCCCTGGAAGAAAGCTTCTCTCATAATTGCTTCATTCTTCCTTTTCTTAGCTGTCTAAAAGGCGAGAGTCTACTGGCAGACTCACTGTGGTCCTGAGGATAGATTCATTTCTAGTTTAGGCCAATTCTCCAGTTAGTTTGACATGTTATTATCAAGGCCAAGGTTGCAGAGACTGATTCTCCACCAAGATCAGTCAACTTCAGGAAGAGAAAACTTTAGAAATGTCTAAGCACTATACCCACAAGTGCTCACCCTCTTCCTAGTCGGTGCTTATCACACGGAATCAGGAAAGAACCTACTCACTCTTGCTAGAAAATCGATTCCATGTGTGCACCTTACAGAGGGCAACACCCATCTTGCTACCTAGTGTATCATCATTCTTCTCCTGTCTCCTGAGGCCTATATGTATATTACTACTGGATATCACTATGGCCCCAGTATAAGAGTGGTTGCCTAAGTCATTTCTGGACTTTGCTATTTATCACATCTTCGAACATTAATGGGGGACAAGGAAAGACCAAACGTGACAGATTCTAAGACTGCAGTCATTACTATATTAGCATAGGGTTGTTCAGACCTGTTAATAAGTGCCAAAGTGGATGGATTAAATTCTTCCTCTGTTCTACTTCTTTTGGAATCTTTGCCTTCATTACGAGGGTGGTGAGGATATTTGCTTTGGTAAACAGTGTGTATGTGTCAGTGCATATTTTGAAATTTTTTTCATGACTCGTAATCATTTCAGTATTAGTATTTTGCATGGAGTCTTCCGGAGTGAAGTTGGAGAGGATGGTGTGTGATGAAAACAGAATGTATTTCTAACATATAGGGCTTTTAACTCCTAAAGTAGCTTCCTTAAATTTTGAATTTGTCAAGCGTTTTTCAGTTTCTCAGGTTCTTAATCTATTATGTCCATTATGGTTCTTGAGCAGTCATGATGAAGGACACCAATCATAGCTTCAGTTACTCATGTGTGCATAATGCTAGAACCTTCCCTACCTTTAAGACGGATGCGACCACAAGAACAGATGCTCTGTACAGGTTCACTTTGACCCCAGAATTTAGTTTATCCTTTAGATCTCTGCATGATATTATATTGGCTGATTTGCTGAAGATGCCTTCTGTGAGTGGCTCTTTTTGATTAATAAAGGAAAGCATACCCTGTAGGAAGAAAAGAAAAGTATATGGCATCTCATATCCACAAACGCAGAGCACAAGCTTGGCTTCGTTTTGAAAGAGAAGGGGAATGTAATGGTACACTGTTTTAGAGCGGTAAGGACGAAAGTCTATTTAGATTGGTTTTTTTTTCAGTGTCTCTCTCTATACTTCCTACCCAAATATCCATTTTACAGTCATACACTGAAACATTTTTAACACTTCTTTTAGTCATATTTTCCTTTCCATTGAGTTTACATTTTTAAGTCAAACATTTCTGTTTCAAGGCCTTTGCGGAATCACCGTCTGTTTCCTACTTTACCATTCTTTTCTCATTATTCCCTTACATGGATGCTCTTCCCCAAGTATGGTAGTCGATTTAGGAAATACTCATTTCCCATTTGTTTATTTCTCTTTAAGTGCCTGTATACTCCATTCCTACTTGTTCTATTTCCTTCCCTCTTTTAAAGTCAGGCTCAAAAACTCTCTTGTCCTTCTCTGATTACCCTCCCTTCTCATGAGTCTTTCATTGTCTTTTGCTCTATCTTCATGTCCTCTCCCTGCTGTGTAGAAAGTTAATGAGGGCTGCACTCAGGGAATCCAACGGATCTGAAGTCTATTATGCTACGTATCTATTGTGTGAGCTGGGGCACATACATACTGTACTGAGGCTTTTCTGATTCGTTTGGGAAGTGCGGAGGATGATAATCCTAGCTAGCCCCTAAATTTGCTGTGATGCAAGGAACTGGGGGAGTAGCTAGCAGGTAACATGCTAGCTAATATGATACATTTCTTCATGTCTAGCAGAACGTTCCCTCCATCCCGTACAGTGCTTGCAGAGACACCGAATACTCAGTGAATGTCAACACTGACAATTCACTATAGCAGTTTGAGATAACACAGGCCAAATTCTGGGGCTTTCATGTGACATATTCTGTTAGGATTAACAGATTCTTATTTGCCAGAGGATGAATCTAGGCTCGTGTTAGATGTTTGCAGTTGTTAGACTGAGTAGACTCCGCTGAAGGAGACTTGAGACTAATGTGAGTTCAGGAAGGCAATGAAGGGAGACTGTGAAGATGAGCTGGACTCTCAGAGACTCACATACACAGAGTCCAGTTTGACTGATCTGAACAGGACTCCGTGGGTCTTTGTGGAAACAAGAGACAAGTGGAATGGACAACAATGTCTTTTCCTGTTGCATTTGCCTCATGACTCTGCAGGACTTAAATCAGATTCTCTTCTTTGAAATAACAGTAACAGAGCTTCTCAGCCAAAGCCAGTGGCTGTCCAATGACTTCTCTATTTGGGGATAGATTTGGTTGAGGACGCTTGGCCTCTAAAGATTCCCCTCCTCAGGTGGGCTATAGAAGACCAAAATGAGATGACCTACCAGAATTGGGAAGGCCAGGTTGTCTTTATCACACACATCCGTGAGGGAAACTCCAAAGAGCTGTCCCGGCTTTGCAGAAGGTGGGGCTGTGCCCTGGTTGTCCTGGCAAGTGCTGCAAGCCCGACCAAAGGCCCTGTCTCCGAAAGAACGGCTTTTCACTGTCTTCTGGCCGGAGTCTAAGGAAGAAGTGAGAGTACTAGTAGTAGTAGTTGTTGTTTAATACGCTGAACCTTCTTTTTCCTTCTTTTTTTTTTTTTAAAGATTTTATTTATTTTTTGACAGAGAGAGAGAGACAGCGAGAGAGGGAACACAAGCAGGGGGAGGGGGAGAGGGAGAAGCAGGCTTCCCTCGGAGCAGGGAGCCCGATGCGGGGCTTGATCCCAGGACCCCGGGATCATGACCTGAGCTGAAGGCAGACGCTTAACGACTGAGCCACCCAGGTGCCCCAGACTCATCTTAATTCCTGATGACTTGTATTTTCCTAAAGGTTTCCTCAAAGCAATGTGGTAAGCATCATAAAACCAAGAAATGTCAAAAGCATGTAGGGATTGATGATACGTGTCTCCAGGTTCTGAATCGAAAGTCTACCTTCTAAGGTGGACTGCTGCCAGTTAGCTGTGATTAGCTAGGCTCAAATCATACTAGCTCTAGTCTCAGGGGCACTTCTCTTAGTCCTATTAATGGCTTTTTTTGGATTACATCCATCATCTTATTTAATCTACACAAGAATTCTAAGATTTAGTCCTTATTTTTATCCACATTTTAGAGATGAATAAACTGATGCTGAGCTAGAATAACTGGCCAAAGATAATATAGCTGGTAAATGGGGGCACAGGAATTTACACTCTTGAAAGGTTGTTTGACATCAAGTTAAGTCCTTTTTTCTCAGTGATGCCAGTTCTTTTCAACCCGTTGTAAAGGGCACTGGAATCCTGTGGTGCCTCAAGAGCCCCTGAGTGAAAAGAGGAGGGAGGAGAAGAAAGTCCTCTTGCTCTGGCTTCAACCAGAGCACATCTGATATACATAAATATATACATTATGTTTATATATTTATATAGTATAAGTATCTAATTATATATTATAATTATAACTACATACATATGTAGTTATATATGTGTGTGTATATATATATATATATATATATATATATAGCACCCATTTAGATATTTGTGACAATAAATTCCCAAACACTGTAGCATACCATGATGAGTCCTAATGCCATTGTGATCTACATTAGAATCTTCTTGAAGTCAGAGACCTCATCTTATCCTTTCTTTGGTCTCACAACAGTGTGCAACCTCCCTTGACCTGTGAGCCAGCCTTCGGAACAAGGAGCAGATGGAAATCCCTGCCCTGGCGATGCTTGGGGCTCCAGAAGAGCGCTGTCTAAGCATCTCCCATGACCCCTGGCAACCTTGCTGTCTGCTTCTCACTAAAGCCAATTAAATGATTCCCGGTACCTGCAGCCTTCTCGCTGTTAGCACGACTCATTGAGTTCTCTCCCAAGAGGGAAGTGATGTCTTCTCCAAATATTCTGAGGCAATTTTCAAGGAGAATTTGGACAAGAGATATCTGTAACACAAAAAGACAAAAATGGGGTGCTCTTTTTCATAGGGCATAGTTATAAATCACATTTTGTATATAGACCTTGGATCTAAGAAAAAATGTGAAAGACTTCCCAGAAAAATTCAGAGTTGAGACAAATACGTAGAAACCTGGGGCGCCTGGGTGGCTCAGTTGGTTAAGCGTCTGCCTTCAGCTCAGGTCCTCATCCCAGGGTGCTGGGATCAGCCCTACATCGGGCTCCGTGCTCAGCAGGAAGCCTGCTTCTCCCTCTCCCACTCCCCTGGCTTGTGTTCCCTCTATCACTGTGTCTCTCTCTGTCAAGTAAATAAATAAAAGCTTAAAAAAAACCAAAAAAACAAAAAACTTATAGACCAGAGTTCTCTAAGAAATAACTTAGAAAGAGTGATACTTTCCCGTGTACTTTGGGTACACATTTTAAAATACTGCACCTCAGTGGGCTAAAGTTATAATGCATGGCCTAGTTTAATAGCTAACATTTTGGGAACAGTGGTGACGTCTTTAAGCCTAGGATACATTTCGGGGCCCCTCAGTTGAGCGTCTGACTCTTGATTTCGGCTCAGATCACGATCTCATGGTGGTGAGATCCAGCCCTACACGGAGCCAACTTTGGGCTCCGTGCTCAGCGGGAAATTGGCTTGGCTTCTCCCTATCCCTCTTCTTCTGCCCCTGCCCCGCTCACACTCTCTCTTTCCCTCTCTCAAATAAATACATATTAAAAAATAAATAAAACTAGGATAATTTTCAAAGTAGCCTACCTTAGTAAAGTTTACTTAGTTTTTGTTTTTACATTTTGTTTCCAGTTTTATTGAGCTGTAACTGATGTTGAACATCCTATTAAACTTTATAAAGTATGAACAAAAACTTAAGAAAACCATTTCTTAACTGAAGAAGTATCTCAAAGTTGGGAAGCAGAGATTTTTGTGGGGTTGTGAGGGAAAACCCTCACAGCTGGAGAGAAAACATATCTGTTTGTCTAACTTCAGTCACTTCTCATGCATTGCTTTGCGTAATGCTGGCTCTCTGTGGGAGCTTGGGGAAGACCTGTCATCTTGTTAGGATGTTCAGGAATCTTTTCCTAGTTTCTGTATGACGTAGCCGAGGTGAAATAGTAGCCGAGTACTTCTCTAGATGAGCCACAATTTGCAGAGGAAAGCCAATGTGTTTGGAGCCATGGGAGCTCATATTGCCCAAGCCACCTAGGATGTGCCAGTCATGAGCAGAGGAGCTGACTGTTGTCGCCATTGTGTAGCGAGGAAACCATGGCTTTACCCAAGGTTACAAGTCCCTCAGGGATTAGGCTGAGAGTTGAACCTTGACTGGTAAAGCTCCAAAGCCCAGGTTCTTTTCTATCGTATCACACGACTCTTCTGTCTCTAGTTTAGTCAGTCGAGTGTTTAGTCTCCTGGAGGGGGAAGAAGTGACTCGACTGCTCCGAGTTTCCCGTTTAACGACACCCCTTCCCAGACCCCAGCAGAGTAGGATAAAGAACTCTGCCACTCCACAGGGGCCTAATGAAAATGTGCACTTCACAAAGTTCCATCCGTCAGAGTTACTACTGCACATGTCCGGTTCAAAGTAGGGATTCTACCCCTGGGGGACAAAAATGAGAGCTCTCATTACCTTTTTTATCAAGTTGTCTTCCAATTCCAAGCTGCCAGAATTAGGTGGGCAAAGAAGGTTTGGGGCTATACACACTGATAAATTATAAGCTGTCATCTGATTGGATGAGGAATGTTGCTCAATGTTGTATAACACTCCAAAAAGGTATCGCAAGAGAACAACATTTGCTCTTGGCAGCTGGGCTAAAAGCCTAAGGTCAGAAAAATACACTTTTAAATTAGGCAAGTGATTCCACTTAGGAGGTTGGAAATACAGAGACAGGGAACAGGATAGATCCTTGTGTATCTAGCACACAACCCGCCGTAGCAGAGTTCCAGGCATGAATGTATACAAAATTGTTGCACTGAATTCAGTTCCTGAGCCAGATAAAAACTTCTCTGGTTAGTTAAATGTTTCACAGACTCTTAAGGTCATAACCCTGGCAGTCGATGCTCTTGCATCTGTCTTGGACCAGGGGATTTCGTCGACCAGTTTCACGTATCCACATCTTGTAAAACGGCCAATGATTCCACATTAATAATATCAGGAGAAGAACAATAACAGCCCTAAAGCGTGCCTCTACTCTGAAGCTGACCCCCATGGGTGTGAAGAATTGAAACTCTTTGGCATCGGTCATGATTTTAGTGGGCAAAGCTGCAAAACGTAAGCCAATGTTCTCCTAATAGTATGTTGGCTGTATTTCTGAGATGTGACCAGAGTAGAGTAATTATTGCATCATTACCTCTGGGCTGCAGTTATCTTCTCTTCGTTCCCTTGATGACTAACACCGAGCCATTTGTCATAGTGATCGGATAAGAGTATAGTTCCTTGGATATTTCTCAGGAAATCCTTATGAAGATAATAAAAATGTATATATATTATAGAAAATATGTATTGGAAATATTACAGAGAAAATATGTAGTTAAAAAATTCAGTTCATCCCCCAATTCCTTCACAGATACCCAAACTGTGACCCACACGGAGCTCGCCTCTGACTCTCCTTTGACTGGCACACGCAGGAGCAGGTGCTTGGATTTTCTCCCGCTAAAATTTAGAGGCATAAAAGCAGAGCTTAGGCTGTGGTGGAAATGAACATAAAGCTCCCTTCTATCTTCTGTAACTTATTTTTTGTGTGTGCTTTTTTTGCAAAGTACCACAAACTGACAAGGTCTGGCTATAGAGCATCCTAAATCCTATTAGCTTCTTGGACAGAAACACACATACCCATGTTGCTTGTTTTAGACACAGTGCTAGCTCTTAATTCTAGCAAGAAAAGTTCTGAAACAGTCAAAACACAAACAGGTGGGCTCTTGCACACATATTAGGAAAGAAGTAGGTCTTCTCACTCGGGGTATGTGTGCTCCCTGGAAGAAAGCTTCTCTCATAATTGCTTCATTCTTCCTTTTCTTAGCTGTCTAAAAGGCGAGAGTCTAATGGCAGACTCACTGTGGTCCTGAGGATAGATTCATTTCTAGTTTAGGCCAATTCTCCAGTTAGTTTGACATGATATTATCAAGGCCAAGGTTGCAGAGTCTGATTCTCCACCAAGATCAGTCAACTTCAGGAAGAGAAAACTTTAGAAATGTCTAAGCACTATACCCACAAGTGTTCCCCCTCCTCCTTGTCGGTGCTTATCACACGGAATCAGGAAAGAACCTACTTACTCTTGCTAGAAAATCGATTCCATGTGTGCACCTTACAGAGGGCAGTACTCATCTTGCTTCCTAGTGTATCATCATTCTTCTCCTGTCTCCTGATGCCTATATGTATATTACTACTAGATATCACCATGGGCCCAGTGTAGGAGTGGTTACCTAAGTCATTTCTGGACTTTGCTATTTATCACATCTTCGAACATTAATGGGGGACAAGGGAAGACCAAATGTGACTGAGATTCTAAGACTGTAGTCAACTACATTAACATAGGGTTGTTCAGAGCTGCTAATAAGTGCCAAGTTGGATGGATTAAATTCTCCCCCTGTTCTATTTCTTTTGGAATCTTTGCCTTCATTAGGAGGGTGGCGAGGATATTTGCTTTGGTAAACAGTGTGTATGTGTCAGTGCGTATTTTGAAATTTATTATCATGACTCGTAGTCATTTCAGTATTAGTATTTTGCATGGAGTCTTCAGGAGTGAAGGTGGGGAGGGCGGTGTGTGGTGAAAACAGAAAGTATTACTAACATATGGGGCTTTTAACTCCTAAAGTAGCTTCCTTAAATTTTGAATTTGTCAAGCGTTTTTCAGTTTCTCAGGTTCTTAACCTATGATGCCCATTATGGTTCTTGAGCAGTCATGATGAAGGACACCAATCATAGCTTCAGTTACTCGTGTGGGGATAATGCTAGAACCTTCCCTACCTTTAAGACGGATGCGACCACAAGAAGAGATTCGCTGTACAGGTTCACTTTTACCCCAAAATTTAGTTTCTCCTTTAGATCTCTGCATGATATTATATTGGCTGATTTGCTGAAGATGCCTTCTGTGAGTGGCTCTTTTTGATTAATAAAGGAAAGCATACCCTGTAGGAAGAAAAGAAAAGTATATGGCATCTCAAATCCAGAAACGCAGAGCACAAGCTTGTCTTCGTTTTGAAAGAGGAGGGGAATGTATTGGCACACTGTTTTAGAGCGGTAAGGACGAAAGTCAATTTAGATTGGTTTTTTTTCAGTGTCTCTCTCTATACTTTCTACCCAAATATCCATTTTACAGTCATACACTGAAACATTTTTAACACTTCTTTTAGTCATATTTTCCTTTCCATTGAGTTTACACTTTTAAGTCAAACATTTCTGCTTCAAGGCCTTTGCGGAATCACCGTCTGTTTCCTACTTTACCATTCTTTTCTCATTATTCCCTTACATAGATGCTCTTCCCCAAGTAGGGAAGTCGATTTAGGAAATACTCATTTCCCATTTGTTTATTTCTCTTTAAGTGCCTGTATACTCCATTCCTACTTGTTCTATTTCCTTCCCTCTTTTAAAGTCAGGCTCAAAAACTCTCTTGTCCTTCTCTAATTACCCTACCTTCTCATGAGTCTTTCATTGTCTTTTGCTCTATTTTCATGTCCTCTCCCTGCTGTGTAGAAAGTTAATGAGGGCTGCACTCAGGGAATCCGACGGATCTAAAGTCTATTATACTACTTATCTATTGTGTGACCTGGGGCACATACATACTGTACTGAGGCTATTCTGATTCGTTTGGGATGATAATCCTAGCTAGCCCCTAAATTTGCTGTGATGCAAGGAACTGGGGGAGTAGCTAGCAGGTAACATGCTAGCTAATATGATACATTTCTTCATGTCTAGCAGAACGTCCTCTCCATCCCGTACAGTGCTTGCAGAGACACTGAATACTCAGTTAATGTCAACACTGACAATTCACTACAGCAGTTTGAGATAACACAGGCCAAACTCTGGGGCTTTCATTTGACATATTCTGTTAGGATTAACAGATTCCTATTTGCCAGAGGATGAGTCTATCCTCATGTCAGATGTTTGCAGTTGTTAGACTGAGTAGACTCCGCTGAAGGAGACTTGAGACTAATGTGAGTTCAGGAAGGCAATGAAGGGAGAGTGTGAAAATGAGCTGGACTCTCAGAGACTCACATACACAGAGTCCATTTTGACTGATCTGAACAGGCCTCCATGGGTCTTTGTGGAAACAAGACACAAGTGGAATGGACAACAATGTCTTTTCCTGTTGCATTTGCCTCATGATTCTGCACGACCTCAATCAGATTCTACTCTTTGCAATAACAGTAACAGAGCTTCTTAGGCAAAGCCAGTGGCTGTCTAACGACTTCTCCATTTGGGAGTAGATTTGGATGAGGACGCTTGGCCTCTCAGACATTCCCCTCCTTAGAGGTCTATAGAAGACCAAAATGAGATGACCTACCAGAATTGGGAAGGCCAGGGTTTCTATATAACACACATCCATGAGGGAAACTCCAAAGAGCTGTCCTGGCTTTGCGGAAGGTGGGGCTGTGCCCTGGTTTTCCTGGCAAGTGCTGCAACCCCAACCAAAGGCCCTGTCTCCGAAAGAACGGCTTTTCACTGTCTTCTGGCCGGAGTCTAAGGAAGAAGTGAGAGTACTAGTAGTAGTAGTTGTTGTTTAATTTGTTGAACCTTCTTTTTCCTTTTCTTTTTTTTTAAAGATTTTGTTTATTTTTTGACAGAGAGAGACAGCGAGAGAGGGAACACAAGCAGGGGGAGGGGGAGAGGGAGAAGCAGGCTTCCCTCGGAGCAGGGAGCCCGATGCGGGGCTCGATCCCAGGACCCCGGGATCATGACCTGAGCTGAAGGCAGACGCTTAACGACTGAGCCACCCAGGTGCCCCAGACTCATCTTAGTTCCTGATGACTTGTATTTTCCTAAAGGTTTCCTCAAAGCAATGTGGTAAGCATCATAAAACCAAGAAATGTCAAAAACACGTAGGGATTGATGATACGTGTCTCCAGGTTCTGAATCGAAAGTCTACCTTCTAAGGTGGACTGCTGCCAGTTAGCTGTGATTAGCTAGGCTCAAATCATACTAGATCTAGTCTCAGGGGCACTTCTCCTAGTCCTATTAATGGCTTTTTTTGGATTACATCCATCATCTTATTTAATCTACACAACAATTCTAAGATTTAGACCTTATTTTTATCCACATTTTAGAGATGAATAAACTGATGCTGAGCTAGAATAACTGGCCAAAGATAATATAGCTGGTAAATGGGGGCACAGGACTTTACACTCTGGAGAGGTTGTTTGACATCAAGTCAAGTCCTTTTCTCTCAGTGATGCCAGTTCTTTTCAACCCGTTGCAAAGGGCACTGGAATCCTGTGGTGCCTCAAGAGCCCCTGAGTGAAAAGAGGAGGGAGGAAAAGAAGGCCCCTTGCTCTGGCTTCAACCAGAGCACATCTAATATACATAAATATATACATTATGTTTATATATTTATATAGTATAAGTATCTAATGATATATCATATATATAACTACATACATATGTAGTTATATATGTGTATATATATATATATATATATATATATATATATATATATAGCACCCATTTAGACATTGGTTACAATAAATTCCCATCACTGTAGCATACCATGATGATTCCTAATGCTGTTATGATCTGCACTAGAAACTTCTTGAAGTCAGAGACCTCATCTTATCCTTTCTTTGGTCTCACAACAGTGTGGAACCTCCCTTGACCTGTGAGCCAGCCTTCGGAACAAGGAGCCGATGGAAATCACTGCCCTGGCGATGCTCTGGGCTCCAGAAGAGCGCTGTCTAAGCATCTCCCATGACCCCTGGCAACCTTGCTGTCTGCTTCCCCCAAAGCCAATTAAAATATTCCCGGTACCTGCAGCTTTCTCGCTGTTAGCACGACTCATTGAGTTCTCTCCCAAGAGGGAAGTGATGTCTTCTCCAAATATTCTGAGGCAATTTTCAATGAGAAATGCGACAAGAGAAATCTGTAACACAAAAAGACAAAAATGGGGTGCTCTTTTTCATAGGGCATAGTTATAAATCACATTTTGTATATAGACCTTGGATCTAAGAAAAAATGTGAAAGACTTCCCAGAAAAATTCAGAGTTGAGAAAATTACGTAGAAACCAGGGGCACCTGGGTGGCTCAGTCGGTTAAGCGTCTGCCTTCGGCTCAGGTCATCATCCCAGGGTGCTGGGATCAGCCCTACATCGGGCTCCCTGCTCAGCGGGAAGCCTGCTTCTCCCTCTCCCACTCCGCCTGCTTCTGTTCCCTCTCTCGCTGTGTCTCTCTCTGTCGTGTAAATAAATAAAATCTTAAAAAAAAAACAAAAACCAAAAAACATAGAGACCAGAGTTCTAAGAAATAACTTAGAAAGAGTGATACTTTCCCGTGTACTTTGGGTACACATTTTAAAATACTGCTCATCAGTGGGCTAAAGTTATAATGTGTGGCCGAGTTTAATAGCTAACATTTTGGGAACAGTGGTTACGTCTTGAAGCGTAGGATAAATTTCGGGGCCCCTCAGTTGAGCGTCTGACTCTTGATTTCGGCTCAGATCACGATCTCATGGTTGTGAGATCCAGCCCCACATGGAGCCAACTTTGGGCTCCGTGCTCAGCGGGGAATCGGCTTGGGCTTCTCCCTCTCCCTCTCCCTCTTCCTCAGCCCCTGCCCCGCTCACGCTCTCTCTTTCCCTCTCTCAAATAAATACATATCAAAAAATAAATAAAACTAGGATAATTTTCAAAGTAGCCTACCTTATTAAAGTTTGCTTAGTTTTGGTTTTTAAATTTTGTTTCCAGTTTTATTGAGCTGTATCTGATGTATAACATCTTATTAAACTTTATAAAGTATGAACAAAAACTTAAGAAAACCATTTCTTAAGTGAAGAAGTATCTTAAAGGTTGGAAGCAGAGATTTTTGTGGGGTTGTGAGGGAAAACCCACACAGCTGGAGAGAAAACGTATCTGTCTGTGTAACTTCAGTCCCTTCTCATGCATTGCTTTGCCTCATGCTGGATCTCTGTGTGAGCTTGGGGAAGACCTGTCATCTTGTTAGGATATTCTGCAATCTTTTGGTAGTTTCCGTGTGACATAGCAGAGGTGAAATAGTAGCCGAGTACTTCTCTAGATGAGCCACAATTTGCAGAGGAAAGCCAATGTGTTTGGAGCCATGGGAGCTCATATTGCCCAAGCCACCTAGTATGTGCCTGTCATGACCAGAGGAGCTGACTGTTGTCGCCATTGTGTAGCGAGGAAACCATGGCTTTACCCAAGGTTACAAGTCCCTCAGGGATTAGGCTGAGAGCTGAACCTTGACTGGTAAAGCTCCAAAGCCCAGGTTCTTTTCTATCGTATCACACGACTCTTCTGTCTCTCGTTTAGTCAGTCTAGTGTTTAGTCTCCTGGAGGGGGAAGAATGACTCGACTGCTCCGAGTTTCCCGTTTAACGACACCCCTTCCCAGACCCCATCAGAGTAGGTTGAAGAACTCTGCCACTCCACAGGGGCCTAATGAAAATGTGCACTTCACAAAGTTCCACCCGTCAGAGTTACTACTGCACATGTCCGGTTCAAAGTAGGGATTCTACCCCCTGGGGGACTAAAATGAGAGCTCTCATTACCTTTTTTATCAAGTTGTCTTTCAATTCCAAGCTGCCGGAATTAGGTGCGCAAAGAAGGCTTGGAGCTATACACACTGATAAATTATAAGCTGTCATCTGATTGGATGAGGAATGTTGCTCAATGTTGTATAACACTCCAAAAAGGTATCGCAAGAGAACCACATTTGCTCTTGGCAGCTGGGCTAAAAGCCTAAGGTCAGAAAAATACACTTTTAAATTAGGCAAGGGATTCCACTTAGGAGGTTGGAAATACAGAGACAGGGAACAGGATAGATCCTTGTGTATCTAGCACACAACCTGCCGTAGCAGAGTTCCAGGCATGAATGTATACAAAATTGTTGCACTGAATTCAGTCCTGAGCCAGATAAACACTTCTCTGGTTAGTTAAATGTTTGACAGACTCTTAAGGTCATAACCCTGGCAGTCGATGCTCTTGCATCTGTCTTGGACCAGGGGATTTCGTCGACCAGTTTCATGGATCCAGAAGGTGTAAAACGGCCAAGGATTCCACATTAATAACATCAGGAGAAGAACAATAAGAGCCCTAAAGCGTGCCTCTATTCTGAAGCTGACGCCCATGGGTGTGAAGAATTGAAACTCTTTGGCATCGGTCATGATTTTAGTGGGCAAAGCTGCGAAACGTAAGCCAATGTTCTCCTAATAGTATGTTGGCTGTATTATGGAGATGTGACCAGAGTAGAGTAATTTTTGCTTCATTACCTCTGGGCTGCAGTTATCTTCTTCTCTTCGTTCCCTTGATCAATAACACCGAGCCATTTGTCATAGTGATCAGATAACAATATACTTCCTTGGATATTTCTAAGAAAATCCTTATGGAGATAAAAAAAAATATGTATATATATTATAGAAAATATGTATTGGAAATATTACAGAGAAAATATGTAGTTAAAATATTCAGTTCATCCCCCACTTCCTTCACAGATAGCCAAACTGTGACCCACACGGAGCTCGCCTCTAACTCCTCGTTTACTGGCACACGCAGGAGCAGGTGCTTGGATTTTCTCCCGCTAAAACTTAGAGGCATAAAAGCAGAGCTTAGGCTGTGGTGGAAATGAACATAAAGCTCCCTTCTATCATCTGGAACTTATTTTTCATGTGTGCCTTTTTTGCGAAGTACCACAAACTGACAGGGTCTGGCCATAGACCATGCTAAATCCTATTAGCTTCTTGGACAGAAACACACATTCCCATGTTGCTTGTTTTAGACACAGTGCTAGCTCTTAATTCTAGCAAGAAAAGTTCTGAAACAATCAAAACACAAACAGGTGGGCTCTTGCACACATATTAGGAAAGAACTAGGTCTTCTCACTCGGGGTATGTGTGCTCCCTGGAAGAAAGCTTCTCTCATATTTGCTTCATTCTTCCTTTTCTTAGCTGTCTAAAAGGCGGGAGTCTAATGGCAGACTCACTGTGGTCCTGAGGATAGATTCATTTCTAGTTTAGGCCAATTCTCCAGTTAGTTTGACATGATATTATCAAGGCCAAGGTTGCAGAGACTGATTCTCCACCAAGATCAGTCAACTTCAGGAAGAGAAAACTTTAGAAATGTCTAAGCACTATACCCACAAGTGCTCACCCTCTTCCTAGTCGGTGCTTATCACACGGAATCAGGAAAGAACCTTCTCACTCTTGCTAGAAAATCGATTCCATGTGTGCACCTTACAGAGGGCAACACCCATCTTGCTACCTAATGTATCATCATTCTTTTCCTGTCTCCTGATGCCTATATGTATATTACTACTGGATATCACTATGGCCCCAGTGTAGGAGTGGTTACCTAAGTCATTTCTGGACTTTGCTATTTATCACATCTTCGGACATTATCGGGACAATGGAAGACCAAATGTGACTGAGATTCTAAGACTGTACTCATTACTTCATTAACATAGTGTTGTTCAGACCTGTTAATAAGTGCCAAGGTGGATGGATTAAATTCTTTCCCTGTTCTATTTCTTTTAGAAGGTTTGCCTTCATTAGGAGGGTGGCGAGGATGTTTGCTTTGGTAAACAGTGTGTATGTGTCAGTGCGTATTTTGAAATTTATTATCATGACTCGTAGTCATTTCAGTATTAGTATTTTGCATGGAGTCTTCAGGAGTGAAGGTGGGGAGGGCGGTGTGTGGTGAAAACAGAAAGTATTACTAACATATGGGGCTTTTAACTCCTCAAGTAGCTTCCTTACATTTTGATTTTGTCAAGCATTTTTCAGTTTGTCAAATTCTTAAACTATTATGCCCGTTATGGTTCTTGAGCTGTCATGATGAAGGACACCAATCATAGTTTCAGTTACTTGTGTGTAGATAATGCTAGAACCTTCCCTACCTTTAAGACGGATGCGACCACATGAACAGATTCGCTGTACAAGTTCACTTTGACCCCAGAATTGAGTTTGTCCTTGAGGATTCTGCAGGATTTTATATTGGCTGATTTGCTGAAGATGCCTTCTGTGAGTGGCCCTTTTTGATTAATAAAGGAAAGCATATCCTGTAGGAAGAAAAGAAAAGTATATGGCATCTCATATCCACAAATGCAGAGCACAAGCTTGCCTTCGTTTTGAAACAGGAGGGGAATGTAATGGCACACTGTGTTAGAGCGGGAAGGAGTAAAGTCAATTTAGATTGGTTGTTTTTCAGTGTCTCTCTCTATACTTTCTACCCAAATATCCATTTTACAGTCATACACTGAAACATTTTTAACACTTCTTTTAATCAGATTTTCCCTTCCATTGAGTTTACATTTTTAAGTCAAACTTCTCTGCTTCAAGGCCTTTGCGGAATCACCGTCTGTTTCCTACTTTACCATTCTTTTCTCATTATTCCCTTACATAGATGCTCTTCCCCAAGTAGGGAAGTCGATTTAGGAAATACTCATTTCCCATTTGTTTATTTCTCTTTAAGTGCCTGTATACTCCATTCCTACTTGTCCTATTTCCTTCCCTCTTTTAAAGTCAGGCTCAAAAACTCTCTTGTCCTTCTCTGATTACCCTCCCTTCTCATGAGTCTTTCATTGTCTTTTGCTCTATGTTCATGTCCTCTCCCTGCTGTGTAGAAAGTTAATGAGGGCTGCACTCAGGGAATCCAACGGATCTGAAGTCTATTATGCTACGTATCTTTTGTGTGCCCTGGGGCCCATACATACTGTACTGATGCTTTTCTCATTCGTTTGGGAAGTGCGGAGGATGATAATCCTAGCTAGCCCCTAAATTTGCTGTGATGCAAGGAACTGTGGGAGTAGCTAGCAGGTAACATGCTAGCTAATATGATACATTTCTTCATGTCTAGCAGAACGTTCCCTCCATCCCGTCCCGTGCTTGCAGAGACACCGAATACTCAGTGAATGTCAAAACTGACAATTCACTACAGCAGTTTGAGATAACACAGGCCAAACTCTGGGGCTTTCATTTCACATATTCTGTTAGGATTAACAGATTCCTATTTGCCAGAGGATGAGTCTATGCTCGTGTCAGATGTTTGCAGTTGTTAGACTGAGTACACTCCGCTGAAGGAGACTTGAGACTAATGTGAGCTCAGGAAGGCAATGAAGGGAGACTGTGAAGATGAGGTGGACTCTCAGAGACTCACATACACAGCGTCCAGTTTGACTGATCTGAACAGGACTCCGTGGGTCTTTGTGGAAACAAGACACAAGTGGAATGGACAAGAATGACTTTTCCTGTTGTATTTGCCTCATGACTGTGTAGGACCTAAATCAGATTCTGTTCTTTGCAATAACAGTAACAGAGCTTCTCAGCCAAAGCCAGGGGCTGTCTAATGACTTCTCCATTTGGGGATAGATTTGGTTGAGGACGCTTGGCCTCTCAGAGTTTCCCCTCCTCAGGAGGGCTATAGAAGACCAAAATGAGATGACCTACCAGAATTGGGAAGGGCAGCTTGTCTTTATCACACACATCCGTGAGGGAAACTCCGAAGAGCTGTCCTGGTTTTGCGGCAGGTGGGGCTGTGCCCTGGTTTTCCCGGCTAGGGCTGGAGCCCAGACAACAGACCCAGTCTCTGAAAGAACGTCTTTTCACTGTCTTCCGGCCGGGGTCTAAGGAAGAAGTGAGATTAGTAGTAGTAGTCGTTGTTTTATTCGCTTAACCTTCTTTTCTTTTTTTTCTAAAGATTTTATTTATTTTTTGACAGATAGAGAGACGGCGAGAGATGGAACACAAGCAGGGGCAGCGGGAGAGGGAGAAGCAGGCTTCCCGCCCAGCATGGAGCCTAATGCAGGGCTCAATCCCAGGACACCGGGATCATGACCTGAGCCCAAGGGAGACGCTTAACAACTGAGCCACCCAGGCACCCCGCTTAACCTTATTTTCACCATCCCCATTCTACGGTACATTCATTGCAATGGCTAGAATAGGGAAACAGGCATTTGTTGTGTAGAATTCTCCATTTTTTGAAATTGGCCAATAGCATTCTTATGGTGTTAAGATTTCTTCCCCAGATCCTGCAAACTGATGGTGAAACCTAGAGACTTGATCAGACTTAGTGTCAATGCTTTCAATGCCATCTACTGCCTGTTGTGCTTTATCTTGAGGCACTTAACTTGTTGTTTGTTTCCTATTGGTAAGTATGATTAGTGGATTCATCCAGTGTCAGATCCGATTTTAAAAGCTCAAAAGATCTGGTATTCAAATCAAGCTGAGTTTGTTAATCATCTGCTTTCACAGTGAGTCTCCTCCCAGCCTTAGGTTTCCTCTTTGGCTTTCTGAGTGCTCAACTTTTTTTTTTCTTTTAAGATTTTATTTATTTATTTGGCAGAGAGAGACAGCAAGAGAGGGAACACAAGCAGGGGGGGGATTGGGAGAGGGAGAAGCAGACTCCCACTGAGCAGGGAGCCCGATACAGGGCTAGATCCCAGGACCCTGGGATCATGACCTGAGCTGAAGGCAGACGCTTAACGACTGAGCCACCCAGGTGCCTCTGAGTGCTCATCTTTCTATGATCAAAAGGATCTGCCTTTCATGACATGATCCGCCTGACCCCACTTCTCAGGCAGCCTCTGGTGTCTCTGCTCTCGGCCATCCCCAAGGATGACTTCCTGCAGTCAGGGTTCTTGGGAAATAGTCATTACATGCTGGCTATGTGGTAAGATTCCAGGTGACTGTGTTTTCTTATGATACCCCACCAAGCTACCCAGAGATGATTTTTTTTTTTTGTAAATTATGTTTGATATTTACTGAAAAGAGTCTAATCCACAATGAATTGCACCCAATTCCTCACACATACTCAAACATACATGTATATACACCATACCAGTACAAGGCTTGAAAGAAAACATACAAAAAGAAAAACAATGAGAGATTATGAATGCCTGATTTATCCCCAATTTCCAGAGAAGATTTTGAATTACCCAACATTCCCTATCAAAGGAATGCAGAAGAAGAGCTTTACAAAGAAAAGGTGATCCGCAGTGAAAAGCTGAGTTGAAAGTTTCTACTGCTCAGCTATGAATGTTTTCCTTATAAGATACCTTAACATTTGCTTACATAATCTGCTTAAATAACTGAATTCTTTAAAAGTCCACAGAGGAGCCAAGCTGTAGAAGGATAAACAAATGAGCAACATTTCACCAAACACCCATAAACACCTGTCCACTGGGCTTTTCTGGGATGTAGTGAGTGCATCACCATATCCACTCACGTGGGTGGCAACACTCATGGCACTTGACCAGAGAGACCAGGATCTAAGAACCAGAAGCATCCTGGTTCTGCCACTTAGTTAGATTACTCAAAAGTTTTTAAGCTTTGGTTTGCTTAACTTTAACATAAATGCTGCTGCCTACAACTCGTTGAACTAAATGTAATGTACTACTCAGCACAAGGCATGGCTCATGGCAGCCTTGATAAAAGTAATTTCCTTGCTCAGAAGGCCTCAGGCAGTCTAGACATCAGTCTCTTCCCCCTCCAAAGCAGACATCACTCCCATTCTCTATTTGATTTTGCAACCTCTAGAAGGTAGGCAATCATGAAGGATTGCTACCACTTTACTTAACTAAGGCTCTTTCTTCCTGCCCTGAAATTGATTCCCCTACCATTTTAAAAGGAGTGAAGAAAGAAAGCAAATACATTCTTAAATCCAGGAGGAGATTCCTGTCCATCAAAATGTATGCATTTGCTGAAGACACATGTTAATATGTAAGTTGAGTTGTTGTATGCAACCTGGGTTCCCTACTCTTCCCCTAGTTTTATTATTTCTAAAACTACCCAAATATATTCCATTATTCAGCTTTAATAAGAAGAATGCTCTTAAGAAGAATGTTGTATCCCTTGGTACAAAGCTATATATCTAGCTACTCTATGAGTATATACAGAAAATAAGTACACATTGGGTCCTATACTTTCTCCAAGGTATTTTCAGCCTTAGCTGGATGTTTTATAATGTACATTATTTGCTGTTAGAGTTCATGTTGCCTCTATTACTAATAAAAATATATGCTATAGCCATGAAAAATATAGGAATGATTAAACAAGCTAACTTTATGGAAACCTATTCTTTCTTAAACAGCCCTGGCAAGATTTGGGTTAATGTTTCCTAATGCTTGAATTAGGGTATGAATATTAAAAAATAAAATTTTGGAAACTTTGTGCTTATAGAATAACAATCATAACAATAAAATACTTTCTATTTTGGCCCAATACTTCTCAGATGAATAACACATTTTCATCAGAGAAAACAAATATCAATGGGAGAATACTGGAATGCTAGGGAAAAAAATAGCAAGAAGGAAGATTAAAAAGCCCTGACCACAAACATTCAGTCTAGCTCCAGCCTTGACCTGTGTCTGAAGCAGACATGGAAGGTGGGGGCAGAATTGAGACTTGAATTCTAACTGTAACCCCAAGGCCACTTCAGCCTAAGCCCGGAATAAATCCAATTCAGTTCCATAACTCTTTACTCCACTGGAGTTCTTCCATTCCAGGTGCATCTAAGCCATGCAGTCATTTGATTCCATCCTGTGATGGCCTGAGATACTAGATAAAACCCTGGAATAGGGAAGACCTGTTTCCAGGCCACAAACAGCTTGTGCTCTAAGAAGACACACAGATGTGTACTCACACAATTATATGTAGAAAGTGTTCTGGGGATACAGAGAAAGGAGTAACAGTCTACCTAGGAGAATTAAAACAAGCACACAACCTTCCTCGAAGTGAGTTGGGTCTTAAGACCTTTGGGTTTCTCTAAGCTTGATTCTGTGCAGTTTTGGGGTTCTTGCCTCTACGGTTCCTCCCCACCCCTCACAGAGAGAGTGAGCTCTGTGTCCTGAATTTGTGGTCAAGAGTGGAGACATGAGCCAAGAGAAGACACGTGAAGAAAGGGAAGGGGCTCACCTCTCCCTTGCTCATTCTGCGTTGGGTGCCTGGGCTTCAGGATGAACTGGCCTTGCATCTCTGCGAACCCCTGCTCCAGAAGGAGGGACTCCTGGAGGGTGGAAGGAGAGATGGAGTCCTCTGGTGTCTGCGGCAGCAGTGTGGTAGATGGAAGATGGCTCATTTTAATTCCATAGGGATCTTCATGTCCTATATGGAAAAAATATAGATTCAGGCTGATGGTGATGGCTCTGATCAAATCCCCCTTACCGTGAGTGTATGCATCACACTGGTATATGCTGCTATTCTGCTGGGGCTTCTGGCTAAAAAGGGCTGTGCCTCCTGAGTGAGCATCATATTCGCTCTTGTTGGGGACACCCTGCAAAAAGCAGGTGCCCAAGGAAAAGATTTTAAAAAGAGAAAAAAAATTTAAAGCATGTTACTTTACTCGGAATACAAAGATTCATCAGCGCATTGCACAATGCTGACTTTTGCTGTGTTTCCATCTGAGAATATTTAAGGCCTTCTAGTTTCTGCCTTGACACTAACGAGATCTGCACATCTTAGGCAAATTACTTGGCCCCTCTGAGCCTTACATTCATCCTTTGAAATGCTTGCCCTCACACAAACTTATAAGGATCAGAGTAAATATATTAATACGCATTGGTGGTTAATATTTTTTAAGTAATTGAACATATATATTAAGAATTGCTAACCTCTCTCACATAATGTCAGTTGAACAGATTTTTTTTCATTTCGTTTTGTCAATTTCTAGAGCCAGAGCTACTCAAGGGCAGTGGGATGGGTTGCCTTTATGCTTTATACTTCCCTCCCACTGCTGCCCTGCCTCCAAGGGGAGTCCTGCCAGGTGATGATCAGAGGGAAGGCTGCACAGTGTTGGGAACCCAGAAGCAAAGTGCAAAACGATGTTTACAGAGTGGAAAACTGCACCCAGAGTCAGTGAGAGTTGCCTGCCAAGTGATTAGTTTTGTTCTTGTATGCTTTAAATTGTTTCCTCTCTATAGAATTCTCAAAGACCCTGTGCTATATGACATGGATCTCATTTTTTAAGAACAGAATGGAAGTTCTCTTTCTGTCACTTCTGATTTATTATTGAATGTAACTTGAGGAGCTTTTGCTGTTCCTTCTCATCTGTCATAGATGCAGTGTCAGTGATGTGTTCACAAGAATCACAGTGACTTCCCTCTTTTAAGGAAAAAGAAGCTTCTATGACAGCAATACAACCAATTCACAAAGATAACCAGGAGATAATCCGCAATTGAGAATTGAGAGCATTGTTAAAAAATGCATTTTGATTGCTGCTAATGGATCATCATGAATGACAGGCTCTCCGGATTCCTTAGAGCTGCCTTGGTGTGTGAAGCTGCTCAAAGTCTAAAAAGTTATCATCTATATTGTTTTACCTAAATTAATGCACTTTATTAAAAGAAATATATTTAAGTATTTGACTTTTTTCCTTTTTGTTGTTGGCCAACTTTTACAGAGATGTCAATATTAATATGAAACATGGAATGGTGGGGGGGATTTTTTTCCTCAGCTATGCCCTTGGTGACTCTCTGTATCCTAAGACTGGGAATATACATTTCATAGAAAGAAATTGGTTATTTAGATTTCCAGATCACTTGAAAATATTCTTTAGATAACTTGGAAAACAGTAATAGCCTCATGGGATTATTTTCTTTTTAAGATTTTATTTATTTCTTTGTCAGAGAGAGAGAGAGAGAGCACAAGCAGGGGGAGCGGCAGGCCAAGGGAGAAGCAGCTCCCCACTGAGCAAGGAGCCCAGGACCCTGGGATCATGACCTGAGCCAAAGGCAGACACTTAACTGAGCCACCCAGGCATCCCGCCTCACAGGATTATTAAAAAGATTTAAAAAAATGCATGTAAGAAGGAATGCTCTAAGATTTCTAGCAGAAATCATTGTCACCATTACCATACATTACTATACTTCAAGGTCTGCTGCAGATCCTCTCTTTTTTCTCTTGTTTTTTAATCCTTCTATTTCTGGTAAGCACTGAACAATTTTGCTAATCCAAAGATTTTTTTTTAGAGAACTTGTGCTAATAACTATTTTAGGAGAGGTGTAATCTGTTTATCAATAACCTTAAGAACAGTGATGGAAAAAGCCTGAGAAACAGCAAAGTGCAGGTAGTTTAGTCAGTGAAGACTTGAGGAGTTTAAATGTGATTATCTCATTTTCCTCATGATGCTGAGAAAACTTCTGGGCACAGAGCAGGTGTTAAACACATACCTATACCTGGATTCAGAGACATGATTGGATTTTAGTGGATTCTCACAGAATAGAGGCTATTTAGTTGTTAGGAACTGGAATTCAAGACTGAATATGAAAAATAAATGTATGGGAAAAAGAAATTCCGATTCTTTGCTTTCATACCTAAGTGAGTAAATAAGTAAGTAAACACTAAACAAAACAATGTTTAAGACAGCTCTGTTTGTCAGGTAAAATGAAGTAGAAACGAAAAATTTACATTTCTCTCCCTAACTAGACCTTAAGCTGATGAATGAAGCGATGTCCTCAGTGCCTGGGAAAAAGTAAGTACCTGGTAATTCTTTAATAAACGTGAGAGTGAATATTGCATGTGATTTTTACTTTTAAGGGTATTTAAGCTTAAGACAGAACAACCATTACTTTGAGATGTAGAGTTACAATTTTGAACCTAATCAATCCCATCTTAGATTTTCCCTGACACTTACCAATGAGTGGGTGTGGGGACGCTTCCTTGCCAGCACTCACCGACAGCTGGTAGTCTTTCTCAGAGCCCTTGGAAACAAAAAGAACTATGCATCATAACAAATCTTTCACAGTACTTGAAGAACACATTTCCTTTGCATATCTATGTTTCCAGAAAGAAGGAATTGGGGCCAGTATAAATGCTATTTGGTCCATGGAGGTAGCTACAGTACTTGTTAACTTGTTCCCTCATAGCCTCCAGTGGACCGTCCCAGGTTCTTGTCATTTTTGATAAAGGCCAGGAAACCGCAGTACAATCAGCCCCTCACTGTGTGGGTGGCCCATGGCATAAGAAATCACAGTTGTGCCCCTTCACTAAGGAGGAAAGTTCTAATCTCGGAGTCCTGCCTTCCGCTGTCTCTAGATTCCTTGGATAATGTTGGCTTTTGCCGCCAAATGTCCCTGCCCTGACATGCATATTGTCCAGAGAGCCATATACCCTGCTGTGACTATTCCCGAGCAAAGTAACTTGAAAGGCATCAATAGCTCAGCAGCCCTGGGCAAAAGGAGACAAACGCCCAAGAGGCCTTGAGGAGATAGCGGACTGAAGTCAGCCACTGGCTTTGGTGCGGGCAAGCCCCACTTCAGGGAGAGGAAGAACAAGGACTCTCACCTAGACGACATATCAGATGCAGAAAACAATCACTCCCAGCAGAATTACCGCCCAGTAAACCTGGAAGTCCTACTTGAAACAAACACATCTAAATTATAAAGATCGCGGAACTATTTTAGAGAGTCTTCCAGGAGACTAAAGCAAAAAATGTTCGACATGGAGTTGTTGGTGATAGGTACTATGCTTGCCCTTGACTCCTGATTAAAAATCAGGGTCTTGCCCTTATGAAGAAAGGTCATAGGTATGGACACAGACACACACAGACACACAGACACACACACATAGCTGAATCTGCTCAAAACTGTATTGCATATAAGATGTGAGAGCTAATAAGGTAGGGTAGGGTTTGGAAATGCTATGCTGGAATCCCTTAAATCAGGCATACATAAAGCCAAATAGCCCCAATTCTTCATTAAAACAGAAATTCTTTGTGTGGTGAGATTGATCACTTTATGCAAAGGAAAATCACAAACATGAAATAAAATGAGCTTCATTATTAATCAATCTCCCCAACTTCATCCCTAAAACCACTCACTCTCTTTCTAAGACTTAATTCCTGTTTAGGGTATATATATCATACAGGTTAGAAATCAATGTAGATATGTGCTTTACTCAGTACATATAAATTCAATTTTATTTCAGATATATTATTAAATTTTGTTTGTACAGAAATCATTGATTTCTTATGCCAAATTCCAGTTGCTCTGAATTTTTTAGGGGCTTTATTATACCATTGGGTCAGACAGAATTTAAGTAAGAATCTTGTAATTATGTCATGTCATAATAGCAAGACATCTTTGCATTTATAGAGGATTTTATATAAGAAGCGGTGCTTTACAAGTGCTCCCTTCAGTTCTGTCCATCTGACTATCACTCTCCCTCTCTTTTCCCTTAGAAAACCTCATCCTCAAATATGTCCATGTCTTTCATCAAAAAAAAAAAAAAAAAAAAAAATCCAGCAACTCACACCAGCACCATCAAAACATAAAGGAACAGGCAGTTAAAACCAAAACAAGATGAAAGTGATATGTACGCAACTGCCCCCAGATCCATGGTCTTATTCAGAACTTGCCCTCTTTACCAGTTCATAAGGGGTGTGAGCCGCCTCATCCCAAGGAACTGCACCAAGAGGAGGTAGCTTCTAGCCATGTGGTCTTTATGTCAAAATGTACAACAAAACATATAAGTTAGGATTCCTCTAACTGGGATTGAGTCCTTGCGTGATGACCAGGGTAAATAGGGATGGGGAGGAATCAGGAACGAAGACACAGATAGAAGAGTCCAATAGAGGAGGAAATATTTAGAAACTTAGAAATATTTTATTGTCTGTGTATAAAATATATACAATAAACTGCATGTTGTTATTAGCACTCTAAAATTATAGCCCAATTTTATGCTATGATTTCGAATTCGCAGAAAATTTAAAATGGGAAGACAAGAAGAGCACCCATGTATAGGCTAATAATATAGCTTTGCTGCCTTCAATTTCTAAATCTGGGGGACAAAATATGACTATGATATCTATAATAATCAGCTGTCTTATAATGGGAGGTACACAACACACACACACACAAATCTCAAAAGTCAAAGTTGGTTTTTAAATTAAAAATAGTTTGCAAGGCAACTTATGGTTATTCCTAGCATTGGTAGTGACATGTTGATAATGTCATTCGCTGTGTCTGAATTTGTTCCTGTTACAGTTACAGACTGTAAAAAAGAAATAAGAAAAATTGCTATAAATTTTTAAAAATTTAAAGCAGTGACCAAATAATTATTGTCAAATTATTATCCATACTCTAAAGGCAAAGCTTGTTTTCAGTTAATGACAAAGTAAAGCATATGTAGAGCACACACCCTTAATTATATCTTCATTTCTTTACAGAACATGAAGCTAGTAGGAAACATTTCAGTAAAACATGTATTTCCCTTCAAGGATTTGTGGCTTACAAAATATAGCAGCTTAAGCAAGAAAGAGAAAAACAGAATTCCACGAGGGGACATGAACTGACCCTCAGCTCCATAATGCTATTTCCAAAATAGAGAGGGGAGATAGTTTAAAAAGGAGGAGCTAGATACTTTTCTCTCTTCGCAATTACATACTCAGTTTCAGCAAAATCAGAATAAGAACTGTCTGTGACAGACATTTAAAAAAAAAAAAAAAAACTACTATTTAGTCAGTACTTTCTTTGTGTCATCATGGTTACTAAGATTTCCATTGTTGAAATCTGTTGAGACAAATAAAACCAATGAGTCTAGGAAATGAGACTGAAAATTTTAGAAGTTTATATTCCATTCGCAACTCTGACAGTGAGTAGTTACTTATAATATCTCTCTATCACACCTTATATTGAGAAACTGCTCCATACAACAAGGAAAACAGTTATTGAAAATTATCTGAAAGGGACTGATAGGAATCTGAGATGATATCTATAAAACTATCCGAATTCCAAAAGACATTTTAAAATAGGACAATATGTAACCAACTATGCATACAGTTTTTATAACATTATTAGGCAATGAGGCCTGTGTCCTTTGAGAAACAGTGCATGAAGAAGACAAGCAACAGAAGTGGACACTCACAGTCCTTAAAAATATTAAAAACAAAGTTAAAAGAAACTTGTTCTTTCATTGTATTTTTCTTCTTAGGAATTGAAATGCAATTGCTTGATATGACAGATGGCCCAAAAGTTGTTTGATAATCGAACTTTTATAAACACAAGTGTTCATTGATTTCAAACTACTTGAGCTTTAAGGATTATTAAAAAAAAGTGTTCAGAACCTAGCAGTAGGACTCAGAGCACCCAAACTCAAGGATATCCTATGTTAAATTGTCAGGGAGGGGCTTCCTATGTTAAATTGTCTAGAGGATTCAAGACTGGGTCTTAGCTTGAAATTTAGTTAGAAGTAATGGCTCTGCTATTTTTTTTTTTAAGATGTCTGAAAGCCTTTCAATACAACTTAAAAACTTTCCCACGAATTTTTTTTTTAAGATTTTTATTTATTTATTTGTCAGAGAGAGAGCACAAGCAGGGGGAGCCACAGGCAGAGAAGGCAGAGGGAGAAGCAGGTTCCCCTCTGAGCAGGGAGCCTGTTGCAAGACTCCATCCCAGGACCCGGGGATCATAACCTGAGTCGAAGGTAGATGCATAACTGACTGAGCCACCCAGGCGTCCCTCCCTTGAAATCTTTTTAAAGAAAAAAAAAAAATCTCTTTTGAAATACTAATAATCACTTTTTAATTTATCTGGTCTGCAAGATAATGGTTTTCATGGTATAAGGAACATACTATGTTCAAAATAGTAATTCCAGAGACGTATGTATATTTTCCTGCATGTTGTAGGTTCTCCAAAACAGATAAATTCCAGTAGATAGAGCTCTCTGTAAACAAATAACTTCAGAAAAATAAGCTGTTTTTTGGAAATAATTTAAAAGAAAAAGAAATGTTACTTTTTGTTTTATATGAGTCAAAGTGTTACTTAATATATGAAGAACAAGGAAAATGTGATCAATTCTCAAGAGCTGAAGCCAACCCTGAGATGATCTAGATGTTCAGGCTGTTAGCCAAAAACAGCTATTACAATAATGCTCAATGATACAAATGAAAATATGCTCACAATAAACGAAAGAGGCATCTTAGCATAGAAACTAAAAATATTTAAAAATAGAAATTTTTTATCTGAAAAATATCTTAAAGAAAAAATTTACTGACTAGGCTACATTGCATAATGGAGATGACAAAAGGAAGTCAGCGATTTGAAAATAGATAATAGAAATTATCCTGTCTGAAGAAGAAAAGGGGAGAAAAAGATTGAAAAAATTAAGACCCTGAGGGATCTATGAGCAATATGAAAGGGTCTGATATACATATAACTGGACTCTCAGGAGGAGAGAAGAGAGAAAATGGGGAAGAAAATATTTGAGGTAATAATGATTAAAATTTCCCAAATTTGGTGAAATTAAATTTATAAATTCAAGAAGTTCAGAATATGCCAAATAGGACAGATTCAAAGAAAACCATGCTGTGATACTTGATAGCCACACTGCTAAAAACCAAAAATAAAGAGAAACTCTTGAAAGCAGCTAGAGAAAAATGACAAATCACCTACAGAGGATTAATGTTTGATTGATCCCAGACTACTCATCAGAAAGCACAAAGACAAAAAGACAGTGGAACAGCTTTAAAGGGCTGAAAGGAAAAAGTTTGCAAACAAAATTCTACATCCCTCAAAATATCCTTCAAGAGTGAGTGTGAAATAAAGCCATATTCAGAGAAGAGAAATTAAGAAAATCTGTTTGCACCAGATCTGCACAAGAAATGCTAAGGATCATCTCTCTCGGATGAAATGAAAACAGTGTTAGAGGGAAACTTGGATCTTTAGGAATGAGTGAAGAACATTAGAAATGCTTATTTTGTGTAAATTATACATAAATAAAGTTGATTTTTAAAGATTTCAAGGTAATTTTCCATGGAAAATTCTGAATGGAACCCACTGCCACAGCTGAAATCAAAGCAGGCAGAGACAAGAGTGTGCTCTGCTGCTAGAGAACCCTCTGGCCTTATCTCCTTCATGCAATGCATCTACCTGGTGCTTAGAAACCAATCAAAATATTTGCGTGGCTTTTGCTTTGGCCACGAATAGCTACCACTTTTTCCACCTTCAAGTACTCTTTTGTGTGATCTAGAGCTACTGTAAAGTATAACAGGAAAAAAAAAAAATGTCACTTAAAGATACCCAAAGTATCTTGTTCATCATTGCAAATGTCTTGGCTACTGCACTACAATTTCAGAAATCAAATTTTATACAAATAATGGGCAACTGGTTTGATTTTTTCCCCCAACAGCCAAAAGAAAATGAGATAGAAATATGCTGATCCCTTAAAAGTGTCATCCCTCTGAGCTCAATTCAACCCTGATATTCCTTGGAACAAAAGACCTTTCAAAACCCCTCTGCAGTTGATATAACTACTAAGTGAAATACCTGACCCTTGAGTAGATCCTGTACTGGAAAGGAGACATTATTGAGGTCAACTGACAAAATGGGAACATGGAAGGCAGAGTAAAGTATTACACCGATGTTAAATTTACTAAAGGTGATAACTGTATGATGGTGATATAAGAGGATATCTTTATTCTTGGGAAATACTTAGGTTTAAGGATAAAGGGCCATGGCATTTGTATGACCCTCAAAAATAAGTATAACATACACATAATAGGGACAGAGAAAGAAAATAAATGATAAAGCAAGTGGAGTAAAATGTTACTAATAGCTGAATCTAGGTAAAGGGTGCATGGGGTGTTTTTTGTTTTATTTTTATATCTACAACTTTTCTGTGAGTTTACACTTATACCAAATAAAACACCAATGGGGGGAGGGTGGAGAACTGTGGAAACAATCCAAGCCATTCTGTACATAAGTAGTAACCATTGGAAAAAAAGGTTTAATTCTAGTAGGAAATACCTGCATGTGAAAATCACCTTATTACAAGCCAGTGTTATTGCTATTAGAAAGATCCAGAGAAATATTATGGATACTTAACACGCAATACTCTTTCCATGCTTAAGTACTGTGGCATGGATTCCTCTCGCTTCATATTACCTAGGATTCACTCTTTATGTATACAAAGACACGTGTAGACAGGAAAAGACATTTTCCCACATGGTACTTTTCTAAATACTCTCTCTCTTCTTATCTTTTGCTCTCTCCTTCCTACCTCCCCGTCTCTCCCTCCCTCCCTCTCTCTATCTCCATCTCCATCTCCCTCTCTTTCATTCTATCTGAATCAGGAACATGGAATTTAATTTTTGGTCTTAAAAACACTTACACAGGCACAGTTCTTGATGTCCTCAGTGAAGATTCTGAGAGGAATGCTTTTTGGCTGGTCCTTCTCTTTGGCTAGATTGATGTACCTAATCAAATTCAATAATAACCCCAAATAGAGTAGGATGAATTAGCTATTAGCTTACTTTCAAATTGATCTATGTGGCTAAAATTTTCAACATACTCTGTTATTTTTAAATGCATGTAAATAAACTCAGCAAAACCAAATTATGGGTTGGGAGAAAACATGCAAAACTATTTCAGGAAAATAAGACATGACTCAGAAAACAACAGGTTGCTCTTGTCATGTAAGATGTGAGCAGCAGATCCAGTCATCAAAGCTTTCCTGCCTAGACTGGAGGGCCCAGCACCTTCAAGGGTAGGAATGAGAAGGTGCTTTGAGCATCACTCAGGAGACTAAATTGCACTGAAGAAAATTTAATATGTATCTTTTGAGAATAATGTTAGCTCCAATCATTAGGTCTGAGAGAAGGGGAAGATGAGAGTGATAACCAGAATTTCATCAAAAATAAGCAATATGTGCATGTAAATAAGAGCAGATTATTTGCAGTAGCAGCCAGGGTACATCTAAATAAGAAATTATTTGAGGATAGTCTAACAATTTCTACTAAGTAGGGGAAGCATAGTGTGTGGGGGCGCTGCTTTGAAGGGATTTATTCTTTTCTCATGGGTTAAAGATGTATAGTATGTATAGTGACAAGATACCTTTGAAGGAAAGAATGCCATTTTTCCTTTTGTTCCGAAGAACTGCAATTTAAAAAAATGGGAAGAAAAAATTAAGATACATACAATACTTATACTAGCAAAATAAGATCACCATTCCAGAAAAAAATATCAGCAGCCAGTTGTTAAGGATGTGGATGCATGTGTTAATATCATACTGTCCTCATAGTTGGGCTTTGGAGGGACCCCACTCTTTTATGAGCGTATTAAAGCAATGGGAAGTAGATCCTAAAGTGGAAGAAAAGTTGGTTTTGAATCTGAACACTTAATTGTAACTATGTGATGCAAGCTATGCGATCATGGGCACTTTGCTTAACTGCGCTGATCTTCAGTTTCCAGAACTGGAAAAGGGTTAATTATACCCCGAGTGTTCCTGCAGCTGCAAGTGCTATTCAGATATAAAGAACATTATTATTCAAATTAAATCATACTTAAGGAATTTGGCATTTGGATGGAACTATCTTGGCCCAGAAACAAGAATATCTTTTTAGGAAAAAACACCTGTAATATTTTTATTTCTTCATCCACACAGCAGCTTGGAATGTGTTAAATTAGTTTCTAGAAAACATTCTTCATTACTGTGATCCTCTGAGCAAGATCAATCCAGCTAGTGCTAAACTACTAAAGGTTAGTCTTTTCTCAACTAAAGTTTTCACAGCATTTAATATCCAAAGTTGCGAATGTTTTAAGCCTCATTCATACATGGCCTTACCACTTACTAGCGTTTTTTTACTGTGGGAAACTACACAAAATAAAATTGACCATTAGTGACCTTTAGTACATTCACAGTTTTGTGCAACTACCGTGACTGTTTAGTTCTGGAACATTTTTTCACCCAAAAGCAAACCTGTGTCCATGAAGCAGTCAGTCACTCTTCCTTCCTTCCTGTTTCTAGCTCCTGTACCATATTTTGTGTATTTGTTGATAAACACTTGGGTTGTTTCTACTTTTTTTTGTTTGTTTGGTTTTTGGCTATTGTCGACAATGCTGCTATGAACGTTTGTGTATCAATTTTGTGTGCACCTATGTTTCTCTTGGGTATACATCTGGAGGTGGCATTGCTGGGTCGTATAGTAATTCTGTTTGACTTACTGAGGAACCATCAAACTGTCCACAGTGGCTGCCACATTTTATACTCCTCCCAGCAACACTGCTCCCCAACCCCTCCATCGCTGTTTCAGGATTTGTCCCATCTGGAAAATGGAACGCCCACTTCGCGCCCCAGCCTGCCTATGCGCATGGACACAGCTTCTAGTTAGCCATGCTGATCTGCAGAACAGTAATAATAACAAATAGCAAAAGCACTAGGTGCCAGGAATTGTTATAAATGCCTTCTATATGTTTACACAGCTTTTTAACTAATATAACCTGTAGAAGCCTGGCTTCCACATTTTCCTCCTTGTTAGGGAAAAAAAGTTTCTTGGAAACTCCCCTGTCAAAGACTTTATACATTCCCAATTGAAACTGGTTCCTTCCATTTGCAACATGGAGAAGACAGTAAGCAAGAGGAACTGAGAATCTTTACAGAAATACGTCGTGGAAAAGAAGACATGCGGAGAGCATATAAATACATATTTCTTCCCAATAAGCTTTGAAAATTTTTCATCAAGTCAACGCTGCATTATAGGGCTTAATAAATTAACAACTTGTAAACATTTTCGTTGTCTTCCCTTTGTGATGACGTGTGGCATTTTGGTGGAGTGGGGTGAGGAGAAGAAAGGAGGGTGTTAAGTGCATGTGATGAACACTCATTGTGCAAAACAAGAATGAGACTTGGGGTGTGGTTGTTTCAAACAGCAGATGTAAGTGTTGCACCACCCCTGTAAACTCAGGAGTGTCTGCTCAGGATGTCCGGGGTAGAGAGTCACATTCCCCATCCTCATGTCAGCCTAAGAATGTGTCTTGCACAACTAACCTCTACTCAACGCAATCATACTGTTGTTTTCGATGGTCACCTCTCTAGAGACACCAACTAAGATAAGCAGTACACAGCAATTCAGGCAACCTCATATTCAATGACATGATTAATTTCTTTGTATAATTACATACTACTTTTAAAGGAATGAACTTGGGAGTATAAGAGCAATTTTTCAAATTTAATTGGACTCTTTAATAGTACTTGCTCAAGAAAAATATGCCAGTGATTTGGAAACACAGATACCCCCTGGGAATTAGGGGGCAGGATATTGGAGAGGGGTTCTAGAACCTCACTCTCTTGATTCTCCTTCCATATGCCTAAAACACCCAATTCCTCAAGTGGCTCCTAGAGCCCATCTGAAAAACCACTGATCAAAACCAAAAGAAATTACTCCAATAGTTCCCACTCTACGTTATCTACTTGCTCCCATTTGTACATACCTTTTGGGGGAAAGTACAAGGCAAATGAGTGTCATTATGGGAAGTCAAAAAGTGAGTCACTGGCTTGATATATAATCAGATTAAAATGTTTTTCTTTTTAACCCATGTAAATACAAGACCAAACGGTCGGTCTTACCTGAAGGTGGCCACAAAGGTCACCGTGGGCCAGCCCAGGATAAAGGACCTCCCAGCACAGATGTTGGCATCCTCCACTCTGTCCATACAGTTGGCAGTCCACACGGTGTTCAGTGGTATTTTATTTTTTATCTTAAGTTTTTTCTTATACCTAGAAAGATACCCAAACAAGACCTCTGTCAGTTTGTTTCATAAATGTTATGGGAACAGCCGTGCTCATCAGAGACCAGTTCTCACTGCTCCAGGGCACAGCATGCCTCCCTTGTCTCTATTACCCTCTGTGCCCAGCACAGCAAATGGTGACATGACCTTTACAAAGTGTGTGTTGAGCGAAGTCTGGCCCTAGGAAGGCCCTGAAAACACTTCCTCAAATGGCAGCAAGTGGCCATTTTTCTGAATGTTGAGTGTTGAGTAAAGACGATATATTGCAGAGCTTTTTCAGAAAACCATTAATTCATTTATTATTGTTAGAATTTGTTTCTTATTATATATAGTTTTATGGTTATTATTAGAGTTAATTATTCATTTATGACTTGCTTACTTCAAAAAGTATTTGAGGGGCTGAACAAAGCTACCTGTACACGATTTATAAAAATAGTCATACAATTTTTTTCTTAAGAGAGACAAACCAGGGGGCGCGCCTGAGTGGCTCAGTCGGTTAAGCATCCAACTCTTGGTTTCGGCTCAGGTGGTGATCTCAGGGTCTTGAGATCGAGTCCCCGTGTAAGGCTCCCCTCTCAGTGGGGAGTCTGCTTCCCCTCTCCCTTTGCCCTTCCCCCCGCTCACGCTCATTCTCTCTAAAATAAATAAATACATAAATAAATCTTCAAAAGAGAGAGAGAGAGAGAGAGAGAGAGACAAACCAAGAACAAAAAATAAACTTGGATCAGAAAGATTTAAAAGTTATTTTCAACCTTAATTAAAAAAAAAATACTTTCTAGCCTTTAAAGCATAGGTTATTTTCAATTTCCCTTCTTAAAATTTTATCCATATCATTTTCCCTTAGATTCTGGCTAAAACTGAAAAACTGTTAGCCTACAGATTGAGCCCAATTTAAAAATCATCAATCCATCAATCAATCAATCCCAGATCAGTGGTCAGGAGGTCGTATATGTGAGTGATGGATACTTCCCATTTCTCTGAGGAGTCAGAAGGTGATCAACTTTGTCAGTGGTGAAACTGCTTTTTGACAATTTCTGCCTAATCTTCTTTGATCTCTAACATGAAAACCACCATATTGATTAATTTGGTTAATTCACAACTTTAACTCTCAGGTGGGCTTGAGATTTAAATAGTTATAAGCCCTCTGAGGGATGCTTAGGGAACTTGGACACACCACTCTGGAACTCCTTCCTATTCAGAAACACATGTGGAAACACTAAACTAAAATGAGATCAAAGACACCTCATGTGCAAAAATCCCTATGACTCCAATGATTCATGGAACAATTAAAGCTAAGACTCTCCAATGGGTTTTATGAAAGAAAAATAATTTTGCTGGAAGCGCACTTGAAGGATAATCTAGATTCAAAGTTTATGACACAATGAATAAAGTCATCAGATAAAATCATTATCAGATATCAGATGTCTGATTATCAGATAAAATAATTTTTCTAGATAGTAACTCCAAAGGCGTTGCCAAGGTAAAAATATATGGCTAATGGGAAAGATAGACATATATCTGTTTGTTTTCACAGATTTTTTTTTTGTTTTTCTAATGTAGGTATCTGTGTGTATACAGACACCTGAGGTACTGTGTGGAAACTTCCAAATACATTGACCTGGAAAAAGGCATCTCAATAATTCTCTCCTTAGTTCAAGAAAGCGCCAAGATTATCTACTCCAAACCAAGGAGTTATCCCAAAGCCCAGAGCATGGTTTCTACTGTCCTATAACATTTGGAGCACTTACCATATGCCAAGCACTGTTCTAAATATTTTATAAATACAAATATAAAAAATTTAATCCTCAAACAACTACACTAGGTGGTCTTTATTAGCTCCATTTTACAAATAAGGAAACTCACAGAAAGGTCAAAAAAATTGCCAAAGGCAAGAGAGTTTGAACCCAGACAGCCTAACTCATGAGCCCATGTTTGTAACCACTTGGCCTCTGTGGGTGCTGACCTATCGTTCCATGAACTACCCTTCTCATGTTTCCTACCCTCACTCAGCCTCACTTCGGTCCCCAGAGCCATCAGGCTTTCTCATGGGATTGTCTGGGGAGTGAGAGGATAGATCTCAAGACATTGTATTAACAAAGCTACTTGCTAGCTTGGAAATATTTAAAGTTTATTACAACAAAGCTTCATACTTCAGTGGATTCTTCTAGGGTCTTACTGCATTTCTTCACTCTCAATCACTGACCCAACTGGATTATCTCAGTAGAAATTGGAAAGTATTAATCTAATGGAAACTGACTTGAGGAGAAGAAAGAGGAGGAGAAAGAACTGTGGTTTTTATTTCTAAAAATAGTCCTTTATTATATTTGTATTAACATGATGGATATCACTCTTGCTTTCTGTTACCTCAACCTTTATACCAGAAGGGAAGCCCCAGTGCACTGTGGAAATTTACAGGATTCTAGGGAGATTTCCCCTGTTCTAAGAAAGGGGTATCCTTTTACAGATGTTGGGAGTGGGGGTCATGGTATATTCTGTAAGTAATTCTTTGTAATTTCACGCATAATGAGTTAATAGTCATCTTCATCTTTTGACCTAATTTAAATTCATTTTTTGTTTCATTTCATATTCTTTAATACCTACATATGAGGCATGTGATGTCTAAAGAACTAAGTTCAGTCCCTTCCTTTTTGTAAATTCTTCATGGGCCTCTACTAGTATTAATATCTTAATATTTATCAAGCAGATACTGTTCTTAAAAATAAAGTAATAATTTTATTTGAAAAATAACTTATTTAGTATTCTAATGAATATCAAAAGTAATAAGGAAGGTTCCATCTGACCTCAATTCTTGAGAAATTTCTAAAGGTGTATGAAAAAAATCCCCAAACAATTTCCACTATTATTGACATCTTGTACGACTAGAGAAATATAATTTCTTTGTGAAGAAACAAACATTTAAATTCCTTTTACGATTACACACAAACTAAAATTCACTAATTCTGACAGAATAAATAGGTAGCAATTAGTCAACTACTTACCCAATCTGTGTTAATTTCTATAGCGTCAACCTAAAGATGAGAGTTTCCAGCTGAAGCCTGCAGGTGAGCTGAGGTAAAATGGAACCTGGGTCACCCCAACCCCTTCTTCTTATAGCTAATTGGAAAACGTAGGCCCTAAATTCAGATTATTAATTTGAACAGATTGATTCAGGGCATAACACAATCCTCCAAGAACAAGGATGACAGGGATGAAACAAGGTTGTTAATGCAGGAGCTATTTCTTTTTAGTTGTTTCCTTCTAGAAAAAAAAAGTAAACTTTTCCAATATTAACAGTGATCATAAATATACCCAAATATTTACTATGGGAATGTTCTCATAGTCGTTTTCTAAAAACTGTGGCAAAAACTTGTACGCGGCCACAGCATGAAGTGCTGCTCCTGACTGCTAGGGACAGAATTGTGTCCCCTCCCCCACTGCTCCCCACAGTCTTACCGTGAAGCCCTCTCTGCCAATATGACCATGTTTGGAGAGAGAGCTTTTAAGCGGTAACTAAGTGTAAATGGGGCCATCAGGGTAAGGGCTTAGTCCAGTAGGATCGGTGCCCTTGTAAGAAGAGGGAGAGAGAGCTCTGTGTGTGTGTGTGTACATGCAGGCGCTGAGGAAACCCCACAGGGCATAGGCCAGAGGGCAGCCATCTGCAAGCAGAAAGACAGCTCTCGTGGGAACCTGACCCTGATGGTGTCCCGAACTTGGACTTCCAAAAATCTGTGTTCTCTCTCTGTCAAGGGCCTTGGTTTTAGAAACCAAATTCAAGTGCCTGAGATCACTTACATTTTCTAATATTCCTAATGGATGTAAAAAGTATATAAGATAATCTTTCAGGAGCTGAGTCTCTTAAAGAGAACATTATTAAATACATTGATGTAGATTTTGTCACATCATAAAAACCCTTGCGTAGACACAAAGACCTATCTCAGAAGCAATATGTGAAGAGGAAAAATGTTGCACTTCTTTTGTAATAGTGAACCAATCAAAATAAAAAATTCAGCTCTTAAAAGGATGCAGTTCTCTCATGGAGAAAGAACACTGCCTTTATATAAAATCTTTTCAGCAGAACACCGTAGGTTCCGTAAAACCCGCTGCGAGGTAAGCAGTATCCAGGACAATAAACGGCTCTAGTAGGAAAAGAAAGGTCTTCTCCTCTCCCTAAGTGCGATAATAATTACAAAGATGAAAACAAAGTGAAGGACAACCTGTTCCCCTTATAAATCGAATGTGAGTGGTCTGCAAGGTCCCAAGGAGCAGGAAAGGAGTTTGCTGTTTGTTAGCGTGTCTCGGGCTGAGCATGGAAGAGTAGGTGTGGCATGGTGTGGCAGGAAGAGTGTGGCCTTGGGATGAAGGCAGGCCTGGCTTGGAGTCTCTCCCACCATTTCCCTGTGGATGACAGGTCCATTCCTGAGACTTCCTCCATCCCCATTTTCATTTCTGCAGCCGGTGGATGATAACAATACTGGCCTTGGAGGGCTGTGGGGAAATCACACGAGGAATCTGTAATGCTCCTCGTGTGGTCCCCAGCATGCGTCCCACACATTTTAGTCTCCTGTACTCACCTTGGTTAAATAAAGAGAATGGTAACTACTCTGCTTTTTTAAAAATAATGATGTGGCCCTCTATCGGGAGGAGCAGAGTGCGTCACATGGACCTCATGTCAGGACCTGGACAGTCTTTTTCTCTCTGTCCTCCTCATGACATCACCACCTCCAAGGCTACATCTGTAGGCAATATCACTCATCTCAAATATATTTTACTATTTCTGTCTTTGCCTCTGGTTTTTTTTTTTTTTTCTTTTTTTTTGGACAGCTACACTACCGTCATTTCTCAGTTCACTAAGCATTCTGACCTATTTCTTACCAGATACCAAGCAGATTGGAGTTGTTTACTCACCGTAAAGGAAAGGTTGATTTCAATAATGAAAGAGAATCTAGGTGTTCATGGAATGTTGTATGAAATTCAGAAAAATAGAAAGAATAGAAACAGCAGCACCACACGTAGAATAAAAGCCTGTACTTTGAAAGAAACGGACCTAATTTCAAATGTAGACTCTACTCATCACTAATATGGTGACCTGGGCAAAACCTTCAGACCTCTGATTTTCAGAGTTCTCCTCTAAAATAAAAATAATCCCATCTCACAGCGTAGTTGTAAGGTTGGAGAAGATTACATACATGAAGTTCTTAGCATAACATCTGTCATGTAGTAAGCCCCTGATAAATTATCATTAATGTCACTCAGATTGAGTATAGCATTTTGCCACATTAGTACTTGCATGTCTTACTAATGGCATGGCATAACTGGGAGCTGGTGAGGGCAGCAAAATAAAGGGGGGTAGTTTTTTTTCTGGTGACTAAAAAGCTTCTTGGTATTTGGTTTGTTGGAATAGTCTTTGTCTTTCATGATGTTTTGTGAATAATGAAAACAGAGACAGAGCAAGTAAACAGCTGACCTCCCACCCACCTGCTTTTGGACACTTATTGAGCAATCATCAGGTTCCAGGCTGGATATCAGCTGCATTTGTGTTCAGGGTTGAGAGGAAAGTACACGCAGTTAGTTCTGTCTCCAGCATATATTCCAAATCTGTCTGCTGCCTCCTTCCTTTTTACTGCACTCCTATCCTGGAGCCCTTGAGAGCAGCCATCAGGACTACTGCCTCCCCTAACCAGTCTCCCTGCTCCCACTCTTGCTTAAGCATCCATCCATTACCTAGCAACAGTCAGAAAAATTTGCTAGAGCTATAAATCAGATTCGGTCAGTCCTAGTTAAAAATGCCATGGCAAAATGTGTCCACTTTCACTATGGCCTGTGCAGACCGTGTGTGACTGGACCCTGAGCGCAGTATCACATCTGATCGCATGCCCCATGCTTCGGCTCCCATCAAACCAGCCTTCCTGAGCCCCTCCCCCCAGGGGTCAGGTTGCACCCACGTAGCCTGCCGGTCCCTCAGCCTAGAAGGTTCAGGCACCTCGTCTAGGAACGTGGCTGCTTCTCATCCCATAGATCTAGTTTCAGTGCTGCCACCTCAGAGAGGCCCTCCTGGACTACCCCTCTCTCAAACGTTCCCATCATCTCCACACAGCCCCCTGTCTACCTTCTATCAGAAGCACTAATCACAATCTATAATTACCCCTCTTATTTTTATCATTTGTCTGTAAGTTCCAGGCAAGAGAGACACTGCTTGTCACATTCTCTATTGTATTCTCTGCAGGCAGGGGAGGGGGGGGTATGGCACAAAACAAGACCTCCATAAGTACTTGTTGAATGAATGAAGGATCAAAACATGGGCAAAAACAAAAGAAAAAAAATGTCATGTCTTCTTATGGTAAGGGTTAATGGAAATGTAACTTCGTGATCATCACGAGGGCACGTTGCTTAGTATACATACTTGGTATCGGACACCAGCAAGAAATCGCTGAACAAGAAGAGGTGCCGCTTCTGCCTCCTCCAGCCTCTCTTGAGCTCGACGGGGCCGTGGATAAGCAGGGTAGGGGCGGCACCCTCAGATGATGTAGTGCTTTTGCTGCGGGCGTCCACCTCAACAGAAGAGCTCTTCCTGCAACCCACCAAACACCACGGAGCAGCTAGTTACTAGTCAAATATACAATAGAGTTGTATGCTAAATGTCAAGGTTCGCACAACACTAAAATTCAGTCTCAACCCCGAAAGCAGAGCTCCAGAGCTCACATTCAGGGATCGCTGAGTTATAGAAAGCTATTGAAAGAGATGAGGTCGGACGTCTGGGTGGCTCAGTCGGTTAAGCGTCTGCCTTCAGCTCAGGTCATGATCCCAGGGTCCTGGGATCGAGCCCCACGTCGGGCTCCCTGCTCAGCGGGGAGCCTGCTTCTCCCTCTGCCTCTACCCCTCCACCCTGTTTGTGCTCTCTCTCTCTCTCTCTCACATGCTCTCTTTCTCAAATAAATAAACACAATATTTTGAAAAAAGAGAGAGAGATGAGGTCACTTGGTGAACTGATACCGATGGAGAACAGTTTCAAGGACAAAGCCCTTGGGCATGCCAACACTCAGACGTGGGGTGGAGAAAGCAGCAAAGCTAATCATGAGCTGTTAGGAAGGGGAGAATCAAGAGGTAGAGTGTATTACAAGAAGGCAAACAACAACAAACAGGACAATTTGTGGCCTAATATAAAACAAAATGATATGGTGTGTGTGTGAAGAATTAATTACAATTTGCTTTCATGTTAAGATAAAAATGAAGACAACTGAAGATTCTGGAAATTTACTTATCTAAATCTATCTAAATCTTATCTAAATCAATATTCAAACTTGGGGGAAAAATTCTCAAAGATCGGCGAAAATACTGGAAACATCAAAAAGTTTCTAAACACAAGAGTTTAGCTGTTACTTGGCTGAGCTCTGACTGAGCTCTGATAGGACTTTCTGGTCGTCATAGGTAAAACAACTAAATTGAACAGAATGCAAAAGTTCTTTCATAAATAGGACAGATATTTTCATAGACCTGGGAAAATTCTCTCTCGTGGAGCCAAGAAAGTGTCTCCTCCGAGAAAGTAAGCCCTGCTCTCTTCAGCTCAGCGGCACTGAATCTTACGAACCTGAGTAGCTTTTCATGAAGCTGGTGCTGAAGTTACTCATTAGTTTACATGTATTAGAAGAAACAAAAGAGAACAACACTCCCTGTTACTGTCAGTCTGTTTTGAGGCTCAAAAAGAGTATATCAAAAGACTACCTTCCGCGGTGAAGCCTTGAACGAGCACCTATAAGTTCAGCATGTTTTCTGAATGACGTGAACATCCTTTTGTCTTCAGTTCTCAGGACTGAAAATCAAGTGAGTCTACAGCACTAGGCAGAGTACTGTAAAATGCTTGAAGCCTGAGGATTCCACAGTAACCTGGGATCACTACCATTATGATGTCACGGATCTAAGGCTCATGCCATAACTGCCAAACTGACATACTTGTTTCCCTGATTTGGCCTGCACGTTTTGATTTTTTAAAAGTAATCTTTTTTTTTTATTTTGAGATAACTATAGATTCATATGTATCTGTAAGAAATAATACAGAGAGATTACATCAATTTTCTACAGATAGAGACTTCCAGACACTTCCATCACCACAAGGATCCTTCCTATTACCCTTTTACAACCACACACACTTCCTTCCACCTCCCCCACCTCTTTAATCCCTGGCAATCACGAATCTGTTCTCCATGTGTATAATTTTGACATTTCAAGAACGGTATACAGAGGGGATCATATAGTATGTAACATTTTTGTGATTTGCTTTTTTCCACTCAACATAACGGGAGAGTCATCCGGATTGCCACAGGTGCTCACAGTCCATTTCTCTGTGTCTCTTAGTAGTATGCCAGGATACGGCTGTATCACAGTTTGCTTCACCACCTGCTGAAGGAATTCTGGATTGTCTGCAGGCTTGGGCTTCCACTAATAAAGCTGCTGTAAACATCTGTGTACAGGTTTTTGTGTCAGCGTCGGTCTTCTCTTCTCTGGGCTAAATGCCCAGGAGTCCAATTGCCAGGTCCTAGGGTAGCTGCTCTGTTTTGTTTTTTAAGAAACTGTCTAACTGTTTTCCAGAATGGCTCTGCCATTTCACATTCTCACCAGTACTGCGGGAGTGATTCAGTTTCCCCACAGCCACACTAGCATTGGGTGTTGTCATTTTTTATTTTAGCTGTTCTGATAGCTGTGTCGTGATATCTCACTGTGGATTTAACGTGCATTTCCCCAATGGTTAGTGATGCTAAACATCTATTTGCCATGTGGACATCTTCTTCAGTGTGACGGAACCTACAGTAGTCTGTTAAAAACATTTTCCGTGGAGACGGTGTTCCCTGTCCACTGGAAAACTGACCGTTTTACAGATGAGGAGGTGCTTCACGGACAGGTTAGACGCTTTCAACCCAAGCGGCTGCGACGTAACGTGAAGGATTCAAATCCAGCTGACTCAGGAGGTCACTCAACTTCCTGTGAGGGCCCCCCACTCTTCTCACACGGACAGTGTCTTTCCTTTGACAACAGTGGAGGACTGAAATTTGATCCTACTAACAAAGTTCGTGGTTTCCCTTATAGGCACCTCTAACAGGTATGTGAATCCCTCTCTTTTATTCCCCACTCGACTCTATGGACCTCAAGGAAAGAGTCTATGTCTGATTTATCATTTTAATTCTCACAAACATTGGCACATTGGAGGAATTCAAAAATTCTCTTGAATGGGTGAATGAAATAGTTTTCTGGCATGGATGGATGGGGAAAAGGCATGACCTAAACTAGTCTCTCTCTCATTTACTTCATTCATTCAACAGATAGTGTTTGAACCTGTACTAGGAGAAAGACACTTGCTAGGTCTGGGCAACAGAGAGCCAGGCCCCACTCTCACAAAACCAGGATTTAAATGGGGGGGTGCGGGGGCAGAAATTAAACAAAGAGCGTCATCAATAACTGTGTAACACCAGACTCTGGAAAGTACTGCAGAGAAAAATTAAAGAGTGAGATGAGAAATTAAAAGAGGGACCTGACACCTGATTTCAGTTGTGAAGAAGTCTCCTTTGAAGAGCTCCTTTAAAATGAGCTTTAAAGAATAATTAGGGATTGATTAGAGAGAGGAGAGAAAAGAGGAAGGCAGAGGGAAGGGACAAGAAGAGAAGTGTATTGGAAGGGAAGATACATTTTTCAGCTGAAGGGACAGAATGCGAATATGTGACGTTTCAGAGACATGGAAGAGTTTGCTAGATTGCAGACACAGGCAGAAGGTACAGGAGCATGAAATATGCCTGAAAAAGTAAGTAGAGGCAAGAGCACAAGTCCTGGTAGACCTCTTAGACTTTACTGAGGCCTCTCATCTGAAAACCAAACTAGCACAGAAGTGACATGTAGATAGTGGCCTTCAGACTTTTCACCACTTTTATTTTTTTTAAGATTTTATTTATTTATTTGGGGGGGGCGGGTAGCAGAGGGAGAGGGACAAGCACAAACAGTGCTGAGAGTGGAGCCTGACCTGGGGCTCGATCTCACAGCCCTGAGATCATGACCTGAACCAAGATCATGACCTGAGCCGAGATCAAGAGTCAGAAGCTTAACCGACTGAGCCACCCAGATGCCCCTTCTCACCACTTTTAAAGGGACAAGTGCTAGTCTGGACACGTTTGATTGTATTAGAACCATGGAGGCTCATTGGGCAACACTTTCTGGCCTCCCATCAAGCATCTGTCAAAATTTATTTAAGGTAAAAATGTAGGCAAACTTATCTCTGCACCTTCCCCAATTCCCGGATTATGTCCCATTTCTCTGCCTCTCCCTTCAGAGAAGTTCGAGATTTAGAGACCAGGAAAACTCTCCTTCTAGAATCTAGTATCTGCTTATCAATACTGATATGCATCAGTCTCACTTGGGGGAGTTTTCAGGCACTCCCTCTGTAACCCCCAGAGGTTCTGATTCATCAGATCCAGAAAACCTGTATTTTAAAAAAATTTTTGAGTGATTCTTGTATGTAACCAGGATTGTGAGTTACTAGTCTTCAGGAATTAATTGAGAAAGATGTAGTGTTCTGATTCTATCTTCCCCTTGTAGTAAAGCCAAGGAGAGAAAAGTTTTCTCAGAAAGATAAAGGGAGCTTTCCTTAGTCATGTAATAGTTACATTTACAGTAATAGCTAAAGCTTAATTTCTTCTAAAATACCATTGCTATTTATTTTAATTTGGTGAATGAGCTCTAAATAGAATAACAGTGATAGGGTTTGTTTTCATCTATTTCATTGAACACTTAACTTTTCACCCTAAATATCAAATAGAAGAGACAGTATAAGGTGATCCTATGCCCATAATACCAATGTTTTTAAGCATGTTGCAAAGACAAGACTATTTTTTAAAAAAAGGTTTTTTGAAGATTTTATTTATTTGAGAGAGAAGTGAGAGAGAGAGAGAGAGCATGAGCGGGGAGGGGGTTGGGGGGGAGGGGGAGAAGCAGACTCCCCTAGGAGCAGGGAGCCCGATGTGGGGCTCGATCCCAGGACCCTGAGATCACGACCTGAGCCGAAGGCAGATGCTTAACTGAATGGGCCATGCAGGTGCCCCTAGACTATTTTCTTAATTCAATTTCTTTCTTTGAATTTTTTAATATTTATTTTATTTCAATTCCAGTATAATTAACAGTGTTATATTAGTTTCAGGTGTACGATATAGTGATTCGATAATTCTATACATTACTCAGTGCTCATCATGATAAGTGTACTCTTAATCCCCATCACCTACCATCCAGCCCCCCACCCACCTTCCTTCTGATAACCATCAGTTTGTTTTCTATAGCTAAGAGTCTGTCTTTTGGTTTATCTCTTTTTTATTTGTTTTGTTTCTTAAATTCCACATATAAGTGAAATCATATGGTATTTGTCTTTCTCTGACTTATTTCACTTAGCATTATACCCTCTAAATCCATCCATGTTGTTGCAAATGGCAAGATTTCATTCTTTTTTATTGCTGAATAATATTCCATTGTGTGTGTGTCTGTGTGTGTGTGTGTGTGTGTGTGTGTATATATATATATATATATATATATATATATATATATATATATACCACATCTTCTTCATCCATTCATCTATCAGTGGACACACTTGGGCTTGCTCCATAATTTGGCTACTGTAAATAATGTTGCAACAAACATAGGGGTGCATATATCTTTTTAAATTAGTGTTTTTCTTTTTTTAAAGATTTTATTTATTTATTTATTTATTTATTTATTTATTTATTTGAGAAAGAGAGAGGGTGAGCAGACAGGTGGGGGCAGGGGCAGAGGAAGAGGGAGAGGGAATCTCAAGCAGACTCTGTGCTGAGCGCAGAACCCAATGTGAGGGTCGATCCCACGATCCCGAGATTATGACCTGAGCTGAAACCATGAGCTAGATGCTTAACCGACTGAGCCACCCAGACACCCCACAAATTAGTGCTTTTCTATTTTGGGGGTAAATACTCAGTTGTGGATCATATAGCAATTCTAGTTTTCATTTTTTGAGGAACCTCCATATTGTTTTCCACAGGGGCTGCACCAGTTTGCATTCCCACCAACAGTGCACAAGAGTCCCTTTTTCTCCACAATCTTGCCAAAACCTGTTGTTTCTTGTGTTGTTGATTTTAGCCATTTGGACAGGTATGAGGTGATAGCTCACTGTGGTTTTCGTTTGCATTTCCCTGATGATGAGTGATTTGAGCGTCTTTTCGTGTGTCTGTTGGCCATCTGTGTCTTCTTTGGAGAAATGTCTGTTGATGTCTTCCGCCTATTTTTAAATTGGATCATTTGGTTTTTTGGTGTTGAGTTGTATAAGTTCTTTATATATTTTGGATACTAACCTTTTCTATCATTTGCAAATATCTTCTCCCATTCAGTAACTTGTCCTCTAGTTTTATCGGTGGTTTTCTTTGCTGTGCAGAAGCCTTTCATTTTGATGTAGTCCCAATAATTTATTTTTGCTGTTGTCTCCCTTGCCTCAGGGGACATATCTAGAAAGATGTTGTTGCAACCAGTGTCTGAGAAAGTACTGTCTGTGCTCTCTTCGAGGACTTTTTTGGTTTCAAGTCTCACATTTAGGTCTTTAATCCATTTTGAATTTTATTTTTGTGTGTAGTGTAAGAGAGTGGTCCAGTTTCATTCTTTTGGATGTACCTGTCCAGTTTTCCCAACACCAGTTTTTGAAGAGACTATCTTTTTCCCATTGTATATTCTTGCCTCCCTGCTTGTACATAAAATCATGGGTTTATTTCTGGATTCTCTCTTCTGTTCCGTTGATCTATTGTCTACTTTTCCGTCAGTACCATACTGTTTTGATTATTACAGCTTTGTGATATATCTTGAAATCTGGGATTGTGATACCTCCAATTTTGTTCTTTCTCAAGATTGCTTTGGCTATTTGGGGCCTTTTGTGGTACCATACATATTTTAGAATTATTTGTTCTAGTTCTGTGAAAAATGCTATTGGTGTTTTGATAGGGATTGCATTAAATCTGTAGATCATTTTGGGTATGGGACATTTTAAAATATTTGTTCTTCCATCAATAAGCATAGAATATTTTTCCATTCATGTTGTCTTCAATTTTTTTTCATCAGTGTTTTATAGTTTTCAGAATATAGGTCTTTCACTTCCTTGTTTAAGTTTATTCCTAAGTAGTTTGTTATTTTTGGTATAATTGTGAATGGGACTGTTTCTTAATTTCTTTTTCTGCTTCTTCATTATTAGTGTATAAAAATGCAGATTTCTGTATATTGATTTTGTATCCTGTGATTTTCCTGAACTCATTTATCAGTTCTAGTCTATTTTTGGTGGAGACTTGAGGGTTTTCTGTATATATAGTATCATGTCACCTGCAAATAGTGAAAGTCTTACTTCTTCCTTACCCATTTGGATGCCATTTATTTCTTTGTCTTGTCTTATTCCTGGGGCTAGGACTTCCAGTGCTATGTTGAATACAAGTAGTGAGAATGGACATCCCTGTCTTGCTCTTGATCTTGGGGAAAAGCTTTTAGTTTTTCACCATTGAGTATGATTTTAGCTGTAGGTTTTTATATGGTCTTTATTACATTGAAATATGTTCCCTCTAAACCTACTTCGTTGAGAGTTTTTATCATGAATGGATATTGTACTTTGTCAAATGCTTTTCTGCATCTATTAAAATAATCATGTGCTTTTTATCCTTTCTCTTGTTGATGTGATGTATGATGTTAATTGATTTGTGAATATTGAATCACGTTTGCATCCTAGGAATAAATCCCACTTGATCACCGTGAATGATTTTTTAATGTATTGTTGGATTTGGTTGGCTATTATTTTGTTGAGGATTTTTGCATCTGTGTTCATCAGAGATATTGGCCTGTAGTTCTCTCTTTTTTTAAAAAGATTTTATTTATTTGCGATAGAGCAAGAGTGAGAGAGAGAGAGAGAGCACAAGCAGGGGGAGTGGGAGAGGGAGAAGCAGGCTCCCCGCCGAGCCAGGAGCCCGATGGGGGACTCGATCCCAGGACTCTGGGATCATGACCAGAGCTGAAGGCAGACGCTTAACTGACTGAGCCACCCAGGCGTCCTCTTTTTTTTTTTTTTTTTTTTTTTTAAATGTCTTTACCTGGTTTTGGTATCAGGGTAATGCTGGCCTCACAGAATGAATTTGTGAATTTGGAAGCTTTCCTTCTAACTCTTCTTTAAATGTTCGGTAAAATTCACCTGTGAAGCCATCTGCTCCTGGACTTTTGTTTGTTGGGAGTTTTCTGAATGCTGATTCAATTTCATTCCTGGTAATCAGTCTGTTCAAGTTTTCTATTTCGTCCCGATTCAGTTTTGGGAGGTTATATGTTTCCAGGGATTTATCATTTCTTCTAGGTTGTTCAATTTGTTTGCATACAATTTTTCATAATATTCTCTTATAATCCTTCATATTTCTGTGGCGTTGGTTGTCCTTTCTCCTCTTTCCCTTCTGATTTTGTTTATTTGAGTCCTCTCTCTCTCTCTCTCTCTCTTTTATGAGTCTGGCTAAAGGTTTATCTATTTGGTTGATCTTTTCAAAGAACCAGCTCCTGGTTTCATTGATCTGCTCTATTGGGTTTTTTTTTAGGTTCTATTTCATTTATTTCTGCTCTAATCTTTATTATTTTCTTCCTTCCTATTTAGGTTTTGGGTTTTGTTTGTTCTTTTTCTAGCTTCTGTAGGTGTAAGTTTAGGTTGTTTCTTCAATATTTTTCTTACTTCTTGAGGTAGGCCTTGATTGCTATAAACTTCCCTCATAGAACAGCTTTTGCTGGATTCCAAAGTTTTTGGACCATTGTGTTTTCATTTTCATTTGTCTCCATGTATTTTTTAATTTCTTCTCTGATTTATTCCCTTAAAATTTTAAATCTTTGATTAAATGTGTATATTGGAAAACATTATGCAGTGTCAAGAGCATGAGCTCTGGAATCCAATTACCTAGTTTTAATCCTTCCTTATGATTTACTACCTACATGACACTGGGTAAACCTGTTATACTTCTAAAGCCTCAATGTCCTTATCTGTAAAATCAAAATGATGATGAAAGCATCTGCTTCATAGGGTTGTTGTGAGAATTAAATGAGATCATACTGCAGAAATGTTAGTATGGTACCTAACAGATTAATCCTTCAAATAATTTAGTTATGCTTATAGGAGACAATGAGGCTTTTTATTCAAAATAGCAACAATATAATGGGTATTCTCCCATGACCAAAGACAGGGACAGAGAACAGGTAGTAATGCCAACTGAGTAACTACAAATTGCCAAGTTCTTTGCCAGGCAGTTTATGGACATCATCTCATTTCCTTGCAGCAGATTTGTGAGGTAAGAATCATTATTTCCATTTTATAGATGGAGAAACTGAAGCTCAATAAAGTTAAGTAACTGAGATACCAAATAATCTGCAGAGTCAAGTTTGTCTAATTTCAAAGTCATATAGTTTTTCCTCACCTAAACAATGTTTTCCTTCTGGAGGAGGAAAGAAAATATATTTTAAGCCGCATCCCATTTAGGTTGGCTCCCAAATTATTTAACTGACACACATGTGAGTGTTTTCATCAGCTGTCAGTGTTTGCCTATGGTGCCCCTATGCCACTCAGTCTCTCCTCCCTGAAATGGCTGGTTGAGGAACACTTAGCCACTGCTGGTACCATGTCCTAACTGTCAGTCAGGAAGTTTGCATCAGCTCCCAAGATGGACAGGAGACTCCTGTTACTTTACGGAGCCAGATCTGAGGTTTTAGACAGGCGGGGAGGAGGAGGAGTCGGGACTGGGAAAGTCTAATGATTCCCCTCCTGATGTCTAGTGGTTCACATCTCTAAGATAGATACCAGGCTGTGAATTGTGCCTCCTCAGCTGATCCCCATTCTGGATCAGTATCCCTATGAGTAATTTCTCTCCTGATTCTGGCACTCTGGACTTTCTACTACCACTGACGGATTTTTATCTCTATAGAGGGAAAAAAGGGATGCCCAGGCCTTGGCTGTGAGTGCTCACTCCACTACCCTTTGCTGCCCTCTACTGACCATACCTGGAAATTACATTTAACCTTTCAGGCCCTTGGCCCAAATAGATACTACAGTGGGTGAAACCAGGCACACAAAATTTGAGGTGCACCAAAAAACTAAGTAAATAAGATATGATATTTTAATTTTAATGTAATATTTTAAAAAGTCAATTTTCAAAAAATACATGGTGAACAAAATACCTAAATGTGCCCTAAAATAGTACTACTAGCTTACTACTAGCTTACTTACTAGCTTAGTACTACTGCTTCAGCCATACCAGATTTCTTGCTCTTCCTTTAACTTGTTGCTGCTTCAGAGATTCAGATTTGCTATTCCTTCTGCTTGGAATATACTTTGCCCAGGTCTTCACATAGATTGTCATCTCTCATTCTTTAAGTCTGTATTCAAAGGTTGCCACCCCAAAAAGTCTTTCTTAATGAAACCAGAAGCTGTTTTTGTTTTTTTTTAAAGATCAACAAAATTATCAATTTTGTTGATAGACTTTTAACCAAATTCATCAAAAGAGAGAGAGGACTCAAATAAACAAGATCAGAATGAAAGTGGAGAAATAACAACCAACACCACAGAAATACAAAGGATTATAAGAATATTATGAGAAATGACATACCAATATATTAGACAACCTAGAAGAAATGGATAAATTTCTAGAAACATATAACCTCCCAAACTGAATCAGGAAGAAATGGAAAATTTGAATAGACTGATTACCAGCAATGAAATTGAATCAGTAACCAAAAAACTCCCAACAAACGAACGTTCAGGGCCAGATGGCTTCACAGGCAAATCCTAACAAACATTTAAAGAGTTAATACCTATGCTTCTCAAACTGTTCCAAAAAATAGAGGAAGAAAAGCTTCCAAATTCACTCGATGAAGCCAGTATTACCCTGATACCAAAACCAGATAAAGACACTACCAAAAATACAAAGAGAGCTACAAGCCAGTATCTCTGATGAACATAGATGCAAAGATCCTCAACAAAATATTAGCAAACAGAATCTAACAATGCATTAAACAAATCATTCACCACGATCAAATAGGCTTTATTCCTGGGATGCAAGGGTGGTTTAATATTCACAAATCAGTCAACATCATACATCACATCAACAAAGGAAGGATAAATCCCATGCAATAATTTCAACTGATGCAGACAAAGTGTGGGACAAAGTACAACAGCCGTTCAGGATAAAAACCCTCAACAAGTAGGTCTAGAGGGCACATACCCCTCTTCTCTCACAGTTTGAGGATTTCTTTAGTGGATTACTTGGATTTCTTTCTCTTTATTTTTTGCATATATATTACCAGATTTTGATTTGCGGTTACCATTAGGTTTACACGTAACATCTATACACATAATGCAGTCTTTATTAAGTTGATGGTTCCCCTTAAGTTTGAACTCATTCTCAAAGCACTAAATTTTTACTCCTCTCTCCCCACATTTTAGGTGTATGGTGACGTACTTTACATCCTTGTATTTTGTGACTCCTTTGACTAGTTTTTGTAGATATACTTGATTGTACTGCTTTTGTGCTTCTTATTCCTGCTTATGGTCTTTTCTTTTCACTCAAAGAATCTCCTTTAACGTTCCTTGTAAGGCTGGTTTAGCTGTGCTGAAGTTCTTTAACTTTTTTTGTCTGGGAAACTATTTATCTCTCCATTTATTCTGAATGATAGCCTTGCTGAATAGAATATTTAGTTGCAGGTTCTTTTCTTTCAGCACTTTGAATATATCATGTCACTCCCTTCCGGCCTGCAAAGTTTTTGCTGAAAATCAGCGGATGGCCTTATGGGGTTTCCCTTGTACGCAACTATTTTCTTTTCTCTTGCTGCTTCCAAAATTCTCTTTCCCACTCCTTTTTGCCATTTAAATTGCTGTGTGTCTTGGGGTGGACCTCCTTGGGTTGATTTTGTTGGGGGCCCTCTGTTCCTCTTAAATCTGGATTTCTGTTTCCTTCCCCAGATTTGGGAAGTTTTCAGCTGTTATATCTTTAAATACATTTTCTGCCCCCTCTTCTCTTTCTTCTGGGATCCTTATTATGCAATGTTATTATGCTTGATGGTGTTGTTGAGTTCCCTAAGTCTAGTTTCATTTTTTATTATTATTCTTTCTCCCTCTTTGTTCAGCTTGATTGCTTTCTGTTACTCTCCCCTCCAGGTCCCTGACTCATTCTTCTGCTTCCTCTAGTGTGCTTCCTCTTTTCCATCCAGTGTACTTTTAATTTCAGTTATTGAGTTTTTCATCTCTGATCGGTTCTTTTTTATGTTCTCTATCTCTTTGTTGAGAGTCTCATGGAGGTTCTCCACTCTTTTCTCACATTTAGTGAGTATCTCTATGACTATTACTTTAAATTCTCTATCAGGCATTTTACTTATCTCCATCTCATGTAGCTCTCTTGCTGTGATTTTGTGCTGTTCTTTTATTTGGGACATATTCCTCTATCTCTTTATTTTGTCTAATTCTCTGTTTCTTTTTTTTTTTTTTTTTTTTTTTAAGATTTTTTATTTATTTATTTGACAGAGAGAGAGATAGCGAGAGCAGGAACGCAAGCAGGGGGAGTGGGAGAGGGAGAAGCAGGCTTCCCGCAGAGCAGGGAGCCCGATGTGGGACTCGATCCCAGGACCCTGGGATCATGACCTGAGCCGAAGGCAGACGCTTAACGACTGAGCCACCCAGGCGCCCTAATTCTCTGTTTCTTTGAGTTAGGAAAGTCAGCTACCTATCCTGCTCGTGAAGGTAGTGGCCTTATGAAGAAGAGCTCCTGCTGTGCCCTGCAGTGCAATGTCCCCTGTTGCCCAGAACCTGATGCTTCAGAGGCGTCTCCTATGTGTGTTGTATGTGCCCTACTGTTGTGGCTGACCTGTGTTTGTCTTTAGTCCAGTCATCTGCAATGGCTCTCTTTGTCTGTTGTGGGCAGGGTTTGGTCTCTGCGCCGTTAATAGGCCAGTCTGAGGCCCTCCTGGGCTTGAGTTTACTCAGATCAGCAGTTTGCCAGAGCTTCAGTCTCACTGAACTGCAGGGCACTTTCCCTGTGTGGTCCCCTGAGGAGCTTTTGTTGGGGGGTGGGGCCTGCAGTCAGACCATATGTCTGCCCCCAGCCCACTGCTGGGGCTGCAGACAAACTGGTGTATGTGGTTTTCTTGCCCTCTCCCCGGGGCAGGAGTCACTGTGGAGTGGTGCTGGCCCCTGTTAGGGCTGCTTGCACACTGCCAGGCTTGTGATGCGCCTTTGGGTGGACTCTTGCTGAGGGTGTGTTGAAGTGGGCAGGTCCGCAGGAGAATGCAGGGGTGAGGCATACAGTGTTAGCAAGCTAAGTGAAGAGTATTCATGCTGGATCCTGCAGTTGTCCAGATATTTAGACTGGGGGGCGGGGGAGGGAAATTGCACCCACCAGCTCTTTTGTTCTTGGAGAAATCTCCTAAAGATCCCTATACCCCCAGCACAAGTTGCAAGATCAGGAAATCAGTCTCCTTCCAGGTGTCTTTCAAACTGCTGCTTCTGTGCTGTATTTTGAGTCCATTCCTTGAAGCGTCATTAGAGTTCCTGGCACGATCCTTTTCATGAGGCTCTGAAACTGTCCTTCCTTATAGAAGACAGTGTTTGGCCTCTCTGCCTAATGTCAGAGTTTTTGGGCAAGCAGGAAAGGAAATTTTTACCTGTGGAGGATAAGGATGAATGACTGTGGTTGATTGTATCAGTAACCAACAACATCAGAATGGAGGAAAGTAAAATCCTCTTTTTGGATAGAATACACAAATGTTACATAAGGATTACATCAGTTTCCCTTTAGGATAGTAACATATTATGTATGATATATGAGTGCTTTTCTATAAAGTATATAATCTCTGAACTACATTAAATTAATAACATTTTTACCAGAATGTAACAACCAATGAGGGTGAAACTTGTCTGATTTCACAATTCTTCCCTTGTAGCTTTTATGATACTATTGAGCTAATTATGCAAGATGGAATATTAAATAAAGATTATTTCTAGTAGTGTTTCCTTTGTAGGGTAAGAAAAAAAGAAAACAAAATAGTTTAAAAAGACATCTTGAATTTGCTTATTCACTTACCTTTGATTTTCCTGAATTCTGTGGCTGGCTTTGAGAAGAGTCAAAAGCATTAGCAGAGGAGATTGGTCACTTGATCTTTAACATGGATGCGTAAGTACCTGAGAACAATGAGTGGTTGTAGCTTGGTTTCTTGGCAATTGAAATGACAGCACAAGATTTATAAATGAACAGAAGCAGAAATTAGGGTAACTGTAAGCAATCTTAGCTGTCTCCGAAGTAAGGAACTTCTGGGTTTTATTTGTTTTAAGTAATTGGGAGAAAACACAGTAGCATAAGCACAGAAAGCTAATCTGGTGAGAAAGAATCCCACCTAACTTGGCAGATTACACAAAAGGTGTAAATTATATAATATAGAATATATATCAATCACACATTATATGTGTACATTGTACATTAAGTTACATATAAGTATAAAATTATGGTCTAATATATAATTGAATATGTCTTTCATATATATAAATCTAATATATATTTATGTATATATTAGATATATATCATTAGATCTTAAACTTCTTATATATTATTTACTTATATAATCTAATGTATAATTTATATATTATATGTAATATATATAAAATATATAATATACATTTAAAATACAATATAAATATACAATATACCTACAAGTACAAATATACAATATAAGATATGTAATATATATTTAATATATGCATATTAATTATGTATAAATAAATAAAGATATATGATAAACTTATGTCATTAATATATATCTTATTATATATTAGAGTATATATCATATGTATTATAAATTACATATATATTGCATATATTAAATATTTATCATTAGAACTTAAACTTCTTCAGAAAATAATTCTACCTTAAGATATATTTTTCCTGATATTACTATAGCTAATATTAATATACTAATTATATTACATATTAATTAATACAGTAAAAAAGTAGATATTAATAAGAATATGTAAGACATAAGATTGATATTATATAATATAAATACTCTTAATATATTAAGATATATATCTCATGATATCTAATATATAAATATATGTATACATACATGCATATGTGTATACACACATACATATACAAATCCAGAGAGACTATTGAATCTGTGTGAACCTAAGTTTTCACTATAAGAAGCTAGAAAAAAGGAAGCCTGTACCCAAAGTGGAATGAAGGAAATGATTACATTAGGAAAAGTTTAGTTAATATAGTCCAACTTCACTTATAAACATTAGAAACAAAAATGCTGAATAAGATGTCAAACCAAATCAAGTGATATGTGTGTATGTATATAAGTATATAAATATAATGTGAAAATGCTAAGTGTTGGTAAGGTAGGGAACACCTGGAAGTCTCATACACTGTTGCTTGGAATAGAAATTGATAAAACTACTTTGAACAACTTTTGGCAAGCTTTAATAAAATCATAAATCGAAAAAATAGGTCTAAACCAGAAAAGGCCCTAGTACTATATTTAATAACATTTTAATAATTCTCAAAACCATTACTCCAGGACCACCTGAAACTTTCCTCACATTTTTCTGAACTGAAATTCCTTGTTTACAACAACAAACATGTACTAAATGTCAGTCATCAATGAGAAATTGTCTAATGTGCTAGAAAGACACAATTATGAACATGACCTAGTTTTTGCCATAAAGGGATTTACAGATAACTTGGGGTGACAGACCTGAAATTACTAATAGAGCAGATATAAAAATACTAGATGTTTTTACAAAGTGTTATGATGAAAAATAAATGGGAAGTAAAAAATTGCTTCTGCTCAGAGAGGTATAGACAGAAAGTGCAGAGAATACTTGCCCAGACGGTGATGTTTAAATCACGCCCTGCAGGATGATTAGAAGTTTTCCTTGCAAACTTAGTTAAGGGGGAGATGCAGAGACAAGAAAGCGCGTAGTATGTTGGAAGGGTATGCGTAAATAGTCAAAGAAGAACCTGAGGAAGGATGGTGGGACTAAATTTCCTAACATATACGTTACAAAAAGAAGTAAAGCAGCTACTGTGACTTCCCAGTACCGCAAATTGCTTAAAATCTGTTGCTACAATAAATGATACGCATTTGCCAAAGTATATCATATCGCTACTTAAAATTCTACAGTTAGCACATATTACTAATATCACAAGAATATTGAATATTGAGTATCATAAGAAACTCCTATTATTTTCATTCAAAAGATTTAGGTCATTTTAACAAGAAGATAATTTTGGTGAGGGTAAAATGAAATCTGAAATGCTATGTATGTGTGTGTTTTCTATTCCTCATTACTTTGAGAAATTCACTGAATAAGAGTGTTTTTCTTTACTGATATTTTTAGAGGCAGTTAACCCTACCTGTTGGCTGTCGAAACAAGTCGATGAGCTTTTACAGTGAAAAAAAGATGTACTAAGATACATAAAAGCCCAATATATTGCTGATAAGCTTAATATCCTTAATTTTTTTTTTTTAAATTTCAGTTTTAAATTTGAATTCTTATTATACGTGGCAGATATCTACTTGTGCTCGCCTAAGCCCAAAGAGGTAATTTATAATAAGGGTACTCCGGTACGTTGAGAATCCGAGGAGATGTGAACAATCAAGCCTCAGGATGAGTAAAAGCAAGGAATGAGTAAGAGTTCTGTGGTGTCTTCATTCCAGTTGGCTCTCAGAAAGCCAAATGGCTAAGCCAGCCTGGCAGGGCTTTAGAACACAGCAGCGGGGGCCGACTGCCCACTCGGCATACACTCCTGGAAATATACCATTCGGGAATGATTCTTCCTCCAGATAGATATTCTGAAGAATTAAACATTGTGTTCCATACACAGGCGAATGAGTCTAAGGGTCTTACATACTCTATCTCACTAAACCTACACAACGTCTTTATCGTAGCGCTTGGCTATAAAGTGAAAGGTATGCAAAAATAGCACAGGCTGAGTTCAGGCACTTTCTTTATGTTTTGTTTGGGCAAATGTCTGACATACTGTTTGTCAGAAACAAAATGTAGAAGTTTCCAGGGAGCTGCCGTCAGTGGCTATAAAAAGATTAGCACAAGCATTGTATTAAATGTTAACTCTTAGCCAACTAAAGCGAGTGGCAAATGAGAAGAATGCTCCAGACTAGATTCTGTGGAGGTTATGGTGAAAGTCACCTCTCTGGAGAAATCCAAGTCCCTGTTTGAATTTTAATGCAGGCTTTCTCTTTGGTGGTGTAGCAGAAGGAGAGGGATTTGAGTCACTGAGGGAGGTAGGGCCTCCAGAGTCGCTCTTCTGGCCGGGGAGGTACAGGGAGAGAGAGAGAGAGAACTCGGAGGAGCTGAGGAAACAGCCAAAAGTTGCATGTGGGAAGCTGGCCTGAAGCGCTCCCCTAAGTACCGGCACAAGAGAGTAAGATTAAAAGGCTCGTGTTTCCCAAGGGCTCTGGAATGCCCAGAGGAGAGAACACTGTACTTCTAACACAGGCTGATAGTAGCTAATGATAATTGACGTTTTACTTATTATGTGCCCGGCCTCACCGAATATCCTCTTGCTTTATTTCACTTAATTTTCAAAATCTCCTAATAAGATCCTTTCACTCAATTTGCAGTTGAAGACATTGAGGCCTAGAGAAATTAAGCAACTTGCTCAAATAAGCGGGAGAATCAGAATTTGAACGTGGAGTCTGTGCTGTCGGGTCCCTGCCCGCCCTGTCACCAGATAGCCTCTCCGGAGCTAGAGAGTGGCAGATGTCCTGTATTAGCTGATACCTTGGAAGCTGATGGCAGAACAAGGAGCAAGCCACGGACAGGTGGCCTCACAGAAAGCCCCAGCTTTTGGACCATTTGAATTTACTCCGATACTCCCTATAAACAGATGTCAGCATAAAGACTAGAAGAGCAAATCCAGTCCCTTCATCGGTAGAGGTTTACCCAGAAGTGTACTAAGTGATGACAGTTTCTCGGGCAGCACCATACCTTGGTGGAGCCCTGATTTGGTACCGTGTTAAAGACGTGGCAGCTTTACCGGGGTTATGAATTCCGATTTCTTCTAAATGGTTAGCAGTTTAGCAGGTCATGTTTGCCAAACCCATCGAGGCTTTTCTTGCAGTTATAAGAGAGAGTGCCCAGCCCTTTTGCAAGTGGGAGTATTTTGCATTTGTATGCCATCTAAAATGAGATTAAAGCTATTTGTCCTTATTTCTCCTTTTATACGATAGACTTAGCAAGGATACTCATTATTCTGAGCATGCATGACAAAATTATTAATTGAAATTAAGTAAGTTAATTTATAATATTTATATAATTTATATATTATGACTTTAAACAAATATCTAATTAATGTGAATAATTATTAATTATAATTAACAAATTTAATGATAACAGAAGGTAATTAAAGGTAACTAACACCGTAGAACTGTGATTTCTCACATCCACATGTATTTTTTTCTTCTTTTGGGCATTTTTTAGTTCCCTACTTGTATTCTGGTCACTTATATACGTCCCCCACTGTATTTTTGGCACCATTCGTCAGGAACTATAGCTTCATTGTACATCCAGAATTTGTATCTCAGTGGTATTTTCCCCAGTTATGTCGAGTTAGTTTTCTGTTCCTCAAGCACACCACTTTTAAAGAATTTTGGAGATAATTATTTTATGTGTCTGAGTTTCCCTATCATAGCAATGCCTTCTGTTGCTTGTTTCTATTTCAGGGCTTTGTAAATTTGCTTTAGAGCAGGGTTTTCTAAACCAGACACTGTGCCACCTCCACAATTTTTGCCGAATATATCACCTGTACCATTATCTCATTAATATTTTCCTTAAGTAAATTCAGGACTTTATTTTTTTTAATATTTTATTTATTTATTTGACAGAGAGAGACACACAGAGAGAGGGAACACAAGCAGGGGGAGTGGGAGAGGGAGAAGCAGACTTCCCGCGGAGCAGGGAGCCCAATGCGGGGATCGATCCCAGGACCCCGGGATCATGACCAGAGCCGAAGGTGGACGCTTAACGACTGAGCCACCCAGGCGCCCCTAAGCTCAGGACTTTTATCTAAAATTTTATTTCTGAAGGAACTATGTAACTATTGCAAATGGGAAACCAGAACCCCTTGCTTTAAGTTGTAGAAAATTTATACACTGCCAACAAACTCTGGCTTTAGAGTCTTACCTGCCGCCCTTAAGTGAAATAAGGAGAGAGAGAGGGAGAGAGGAGCAATTACTGGGGAAGCATTAATCGGAGCACCAGATTAATGGCACTGGCACCAATCTGAGACTTTATCCTTGATGTAATAAAATTAATTACAAAGAAGTTTTAGAGGGAATAATTTTCTTATGGTCTAATGCTGTCATTACTGAATGCCACTTTGTTTACTACCCATAATCATCTCACTTACAGCCATGGACCACTTTGGGAACATTCCTTATAACATGGACCCCAAACAGAACACACATCAGACCTAAATTCCTAATTGTTCGATTTTTGACAAGTTAGTTAATTCCTTTCAGCTTGATTCCTCAGTGTGAAAAAGGGATAATACATTTATATTCAAGATCACTTTGAGGATTATATGAGGTAATGTTCACAATGTGTCTAATCCTGTGCCTGGAGTTTATTAAAAAACATTAATACCTTAGGGTGCCTGGGTGGCTCAATCAGTTAAGCGTCCAACTCTTGGTTTTGGCTCAGGTCATGATCTCAGGGTCATGAGATCAAGCCCTGGATCGGGCTCCATGCTGAACGTGGAGCCTACTTAAGATTTTCTCTCTCCCTCTCTCTGCCCCTTCCCCCCACGCGCATGTGCTTTCTCTCTCTCTCTAAAAAACAAAAACAGAAACAAACCAAAGCATAAATACCTACTGTGTGCCAAGCACACCTCTGGGGGCTCAGGATCTAGAAGAGCACATGACAGAGAAGGACTCTGCTTTCATGGAACTTACATTCTGTTGAGGGAAAAATTAACCATGAACAACTGAACAAAAGAGCAAGGTCATTCGAGGCAATATTGATAAAAGCTCTGAAGTAAATAAAATGAAGCACTATGAAGGAAGGTGACTGGTGTTTAGGGAATACTAATTTCCTTCCTAATTCTCAACTCTATATGGTTGGAATTCCATATATGTAGAAAAAGATGAAGGCTATTGAGAATATGCTTGTCAACTGCGATAAGCAAAGGGCAAAAGACGGAGAATGAATAACAATTGCAGTTTAAAACATAATTAAATACACGGCCCCAATTTTAAATGTCTGTACTGCTCTAAAACTTGCCTTCTTAAATTATGTGCTATAGAACATATGATCCTCTCTTAGAAACAGAGAACATTTCATTGTTCATGTCATGGAAATGAAATGCAGTTGGGGCTTTATCACTTACTTTTGTCATGGTTGTGCTTTTCAAAAAAACACAACTTCAGAACTTAATGTATTGTGTGTGATGAGCTTGATTTTAGGAAAGTTAAGAACATTCTGCCACAAAGTTCAGGCCCCTAAATATACTTTCAGTCAGCAAATTCTGATTTGGGCAGGGCTCGGAAGTCCGCGAGCTGATGATGACAGAATGGGAATAATTAGGTTTTGTACCTAAAACAAAGGATGGATTTATATGGAGAGAATCCGTTCTGAGATTTCTGAGACCTATTATCTGGCTTGTGAATGATAAATGAACTCATTTGAGGCATTGCAGATTGACTTTGGAGGGCCAGGAAAAAAGTTTTCCTCTTTTCCAATCCCTTCATCTCTTTGCTCCTCTAGTCATTTGCAATGACTTTGAATCCTGTTGCTCTTAACTGGACTCTGTTAACATCCTTCCGATGTCTAAATGACTTAATTACTGAAATTAAGAATTTGAAGAATCAGTTAAGAGTATCTAGTTGGAGACAGGATACCCAATTAGGAAGTACAGAAGGCAGCTACTCTGTTCCCAGCGTCCTTCATTTCAGTCCTAATTGAATTCTGCTTTTCCTTCTCAAGTAACAATAAATCTTTTGATCTCTGTGAAAGAAGCAAAGATCAAGCTGATCCTCAGAATGAATCTCCTCCTTCCTCCACTTCTTCAAAGATCTAGTTAAATTTGAGTTGCACTTATTTTTTTAAATGTTTTCCAATGCAATTACCAGTCACAAAAGAAAATTACTTTATTATCATAACTGAAAAACACCATTTCTTTTTTCTTCCAGCATTTTTTTTTTTTTTTTAAAGATTTTATTTATTTGACAGAGCGAGATACACAGCGAGAGAGAGAACACAAGCAGGGGAGTGGGAGAGGGAGAAGCAGGCTTCCCGCTGAGCAGGGAGCCCGATGCGGGGCTCGATCCCAGGACCCTGGGATCATGACCTGAGCCGAAGGCAGACGCTTAACGACTGAGCCACCCAGGCGCCACCTTCTTCCAGCATTTTTATGTTACATTTTAAATCAATGAAATTCATGTAAATTTAACTTTTCTCTCTGATAATTCATAGTAAGGGGCTTTCACAGTAATGCCACAAGTAGTTGCTTTTTATTTTCCTGTGTAAGAACCCCTACCACTAAAACAAGTCGTTCAGTGCTGTTCATAATCTACTTTAGAAACATAATGACTTTTATCTCCCAGGACAGCAATGAAGAATGTTTAACAGACTAGATGATGTAGCGGAGAAAGCTGTGGTCTATCTACTTCTGACCCCAGTATTTACTATTTGTCCTTCAGCAAGTGAAATCTGAATTCTGAATCCCAAATTCCATATCTGTAGAACAATATTTTATCCATCATTCTATTTGGTTTTTTTTTAAGATTTTATTTATTTATTTGACAGAGAGAGAGAGAGAGAGAGAGAGAGAGCACAAGCAGGGGGAGCAGCAGAGGGAGAGGGAGAAGCAGGCTCCCCGCCGAGCAGGGAGCCCAATGCAGGACTCGATCCCAGGACCCCGAGATTATGACCTGAGCCGAAGGCAGATGCTTAACGACTGAGCCATCCAGGCGTTCCCCCCTCCCACCATCATGCTATTTGGAAGGAGAATCAAATGTGGAAATACAAATGTGCTGCTTTTAAACTGCCAAGACCTCTACAAGTAAGTTTTATTATTACCACGGTGCTAGAAGAAAAACATGCTAGGGCTCATAAAGCCTAGCAGTGGTTAATCTCATTTTTTAGTGCTTACTTTATACAGCTACTTGCATTCATTTGAATGCATTCAAATGTCATTTTGAGAGCTTGAAATGTGCTGTATCAGTTCTGCTCTAAACAAATCCAGGAGATGACCACTGAGATTCCACATGTAGCAGGAAAGAGCAGTTCAGATCCACCTTTACTTACCCACACTTCATCAGTCTTGACATATGTGTCAAGGTGCTCCTTTAAAGACTTCACGAAAATTTACTTCTAGAAATAATGACACAAACGATACACCATCCATAAGGTCAATTCAGGGACAAATCTGTGTTAACATTTTGAGCTCAACCTGCCTCACATAATCCACTTCTTTCACTCATTGTCTCTTCCACCAAACCTACCATGCAGGAAAACCTCTGACACACAAAGCCCCTGGAGATTTGGTCTTTGTGGCTGTGTCATCTAGACAGCTCTCTGAAATCTTGATTAGTTTGGGGATTTCAGGTCTTTAGCAAATTGGAGACCCTTACAAGGCTGAAATCATGTTGCATTTTATTTGGTGGATTAAGGTGAAACTAAGTAGAGCTGAGTGAAGAAAAGATGTGAGAAAACAGAGCCTAATAGGTAATGAGACACTGTGATGGTTAATTTTATATGTTAACTTGGCTATGCTATGGTGCCCAATAGTTTGGTCAAACACTAGTCTAGATGTTGCTGTGCATGTATTTTTTAGGTGTGATTAACATTTAAATTAGTAGGCTTTGAGTAAAGCAGATTACATTCCTTAGTGTGTGGGCCCCATCTAATCAGTTGAAGGCTTTAAGAGCAAAGAGCAGTTTTCCATAGAAGAAGAAATACAGCCTCAAGACTGCAAAATAGAAACCTTGCCTAAATTTCTCATTTATCTGACCAGCCTGGAATTTGGGCTCAAGATTGTAACATCAACTCTTACCTGAATTTCAAGCCTGCCAGCGTGCCCTACAGATTTCAGACTTGCCAGCCTCCACAATTGTGTGAGCCCATTACTTTTTTTTTAAGATTTTGTTTGTTTGTTTGTTTGTTTGTTTGTTTATTTATTTATTTATTTATTTATAGAACATGCAAGCAGGGGGAAGGGAGAGAATCTCAAGCAGACTCAACACTGAGCATGGAGCCTGATGTGGGGCTCAATCTCATGACCTGCACCGAAATCAAGAGTTGGATGCTTAACTGACTGAGCCATCCAGGCACCCCATGTGAGCCAGTTTCTTACAATAAAGTGTATGCTTGTTTTCTCTCTCACCCCCCCAAATAAAAGGGGAAAGTAGATAATGTAAATTCATTCCCTGTGTAGTCTTTTCAAACTTCACCTACTTCTAGTTTTCCAACATTTGCTTCTTGCATCCAAACTGAGTATATAACTTGAAATTCTGCAGGAACAGAATTCTATGTTCGAGATAACAAGTTCGTAAATAAAAGTTGTGTTTTTTTCCTTCCAAATTCTAATATTATCTTAAGGATAATACTTTCTGATCTTAAATTATAGCCATTTACAGATTTCCTTAAAATCCATGCGTGTGTTTTGGAAAGAAATCTAAAACTTGCTGTCTATAAAGAAATACTAGAGCAATAATTCATGTTCCTTTTGGGAGGCCTAAGACACCACTTTTTTAAGAAAATTAAGACACGGAAAGAAACTAACATTTAGGAGATTGGCACACAATTGTTTGAAAAGATTAAGAGGAATGCTCACTGTGGATGTAGTCTGCATGTTTGCACACAAACCAATCAAGAACAAGCTGACCCAATTATCTAGCTATAACTGTGCTAGTCCCTTTGGGTGCAGAAGCCTGTGTTCTAATGAGAGAGACAAATCTAAAACATACTACATATTTATACCAATATTTTCAGGTTCACAAAACCTTTTGCCTCAGACCCATAAATAAAATAATAAAGCAAAAAAGTACAAAAAAAAAAAAAAAAAGAAAGAGGTGAGCTGCTTTTTCAAGGTTGTAAGAGTGACCAGAGCAGGGCTCCACTGGTTTACTTAACTTTCCCCACTGCGTTAGCCCTGCTCTTGGTGGCTCCGGAAGGTGCCATGGAGGACCACCTGAGAACAATTGCGAAGTCAAGTTTCCTACTTCCTCATTTTCTAGAACCCATGGATTATGCATGTGTTATCCATTTAAAAACATTTGAGGGTGGACAGAGAATTGCTGAAAAAAAATAAACATATATACACAGACGGGGGGTACTTCAGTTTCAGAAAATGTAAAATTAAAAAAAAAAAAAAAAAAGATGTGCCTTAAAGACTACCTGTCACAAACATTACACGAAAATGATTACAAGGCTATAGAAATTCACAAGAGAAAATGCCAACATAACTGAACAAATCAAGACAGACTTTGTTGGGAAGCTGACACTCTATAGGTTGGATTTGGACAGGAGGAACCATCTGGGGGCAGCAACAGCATGAGCACATGTGTTAGAGTAGAAATGACAAACTGATTTTGGAAAACTTGAGAATTTTCCACATCTTCAAGTCCTGATTTCCTTTTGCTTAATACCTTCCTCAACTCATTTCTCTCTTCTTGCATTTTACTATGAGCAATCAGGAAGAAACAAACTCCTTTAAAACTTCCCTGAGAAATCTCCTCAGGTAAATACCCGATCTTATAGCTTGCAAGTTCGACCTTCCAGAAAACACTAGAACACTAGTTAAGCCAAGTTCTTTGCTATTTTATAACAAGGATCTCCTTTCTTACAGTTTCCAACAGCATGTTCTTCATTTCCATCTGAGATCTCACCAGAAAGATGTTCAACGTGCATATTTCTAACATTCTGTTTCTGATTAGTTACATACTCTCTAAGAAGATAGAGTCTATCCCTGAAGCTCTCGCTTTTATTTCTGAACACTTACCAGAATCACCTTCAACATCTCTTATTTCTACCAACAGTCCCTTCACAGCAATGTGGACTTTTCCCAGCATGCCCCTCAAAACTCCTCCAACCTCTACCCCTTCCCCAATTCTAAAGCCGCTTTGACATTTTTAGGTATTTGTCACAGCAGCATCCTACTTCTTGGTACCAAAATCAGAGAGGAAAATGAATGAAGTGATGTTTATTTTTTTTTTAAAGATTATTTATTTATTCATTTGAGAGAGAGAGCCCACGAGTGAGAGAGAGCAGGGAGGAGCAGAGGGAGAGAGAGAGAATCTCAAGCAGACTCCCTGCTGAGCGGGGAGCCTCAGTCAGGGATACATCTCAGGATCCTGAGATCATGACCTGAGCCAAAATCAAGAATCGTATCCTCAGCCCGGTGAGCCACCCAGGCACCCCTGAAATGATCTTTATTGAAAAAACATAAAATTATATGAATAGGAAAAAGATCTGATTAGTAATCCCAGAAAACATATAGGTGTGAAAAAAAGACATGAAACTAAAAGAATTAACTCTAGAATGACCAAAGTTAAAGAATTAATAAACTGGAAGAAAGAACTGAGAATTTTACTCAGGATGCAGTCTAAAGAGAAAAATTGAAAGAGTTGTTTATATGGAGTGTTCTTTGAGAATCACTGTTTCCTAAAATTTTAGTGGATTCTAGTAAAAGATAATAGAGGGATATTGCAGCAAATTAGTCAAAGATATAATAGCTGAGAAATTTTAATATATATAAATAAAAATTGATAGAGAAAATACTAAACTTTAATTATCAATCCAACAAAAATTAGGAAAGGAAGAAAAAAGAAACCAGGAGAAATCTCTGATGAAAGAAAAATACAAAATAAGGTGGTCAGTGTAACTCAAAGTACATTGTAACGACAATAAATGTAAATAGATTAAATCACCCTATTAAAAATCAGAAATTATCAGCATGGATATAAAAAAAATCAGTTATATGCTGCTTATAAGGCACACTGCTATACACACATGCACACAAACACACTCTAAAACAGAAAATATAAAAAGGAAAAAAAAGAAATCTACTAAGCATATATGAACCAAAAAAGAGCTGGTGCAACAATATCTGTCAAAATAGAATATGAAGTCAACACATTAATGTGAATAAAGCAAATAAGCTATACTTCATGAAAAGGCTATAGAAGTTATAAATTTGTATTTGCCTAACAATATAGAGTTAAACTATAAAGCACCAAAAGCCAACAACTACAAAAATTCAGAATTACAAAATAAAATTGAAAAGCTCATGTAAGCATAATGGCAAAATTTAACACCTCTTTCAGAAACCACATATTTGGAGAATATACAGAGAATCTGAGGAACGCATAGGACATAATTGTGAATTTACATATGCCTGCACCCAAAAGACAACAACAACAGAGGATACACATTCTCCTAAAGCATGCACGCAACACATTAGATATGTATAAAATTAACTGTATACTCTCCGTCACAAAAAGTCATAGTTATTCAAACCACATTATCAAATTACTATGCAATTTATTTAGAAATTAACTACTACCACTAGTAATTAAAATCCTATAGGTTAGAAAATCTGAAAAAAACAAAAGCTTAAACAATGAATAAGTTAAAAAATACTTCACGAAGAGAATCATAAACTGTAATGGTTTTATCAACAAACTAAAATACGAAAAATTTGTGAGATATAGATAAAGCAGTACTTAGAAGTTATGAATAATCTTATTAAATATATTCACTAAATGTAAGTGACCTAGCATTTCATCCGAGAAGCTAGATGAAGAAGTGAAAACAGTAAGAAAGTTGAAGCAACAGAATGGTAAAAGCAAAACACCAATTAATAACCTAGGAAAAAACATTAATGGAGATGAATTTTAAAATCTATTTCTTTGAAAGCTAATAAACTAGGCAAGCCTCTAGAAAGTTTGATCAAGGTAGATGTGTACACACATAAATGCATTATCATATAATGGAATACTAGACGGAGTGAACCAGGTCATCAATACAGAGGAATCACAAAACATATGGTAAAACGATAAAATTGCTGAATGATAAGAATTTCTGTAGTTTACTTATTCATTTAACAATGTTTTGTATGTTTCTATATACAAATTGTGTGTGTGTGTGTATGCATGGGTATGTTGTGGATATTTATGTAATAAAGTCACCTCTAACATTTTCTTAAGAAGTGTGAAGCACGTGGTGAAATGTTAGCATTTTTAAATCTTTCAAGAAATTAAATTAATATATGTGTGCTTGGAGTTTCTTTTTTCCCCCTTTACTCAATCCCACTCAATCCCCTCAAACCTCCTTCCACAGAGGTGATCACTATCCTGAAGACGGTGTTGTTTTGTTTTTTCTTTCCCAACTAGTTTTATATTTTTACATTTTGGAAAAACTCCCATTCTTACAAAGCAGTTTCTCTTTTTCCATTTTAGGAAATTATAACTTTCCTTTGACAGTTTGGTTTTCTAGTTGTTTCTTTTATTTGACAAAGGAATGATACCATTTTTTAAAGATTAAGCCAACTAAATTAATACTGACATTTAGGCCCAGGACCATAAGGAAACCAATTTTTTCTTAGCACCAATTATGTTGTGGGTAAGTAAAACAAAACAAAACTGGAAAATAGAGTCACCATCCGCTATAAATCTTCAGAGTATTACTGGCCCATTCGGCTAGCATAGAAAGAGTTACAGAAAAATATAAAAGGCATCGTTCAGTGCTCTCTGAAAAAAAAGTGGCTTCTTGTACTAATATATATTCCATTCACCAAATTCTTCCATGTTGCTTTTGTGGAATAAAAATTGAGTGATTATATATATATATCCCACTTAATTTATCATGGTAATTAATCCCAACCATCCATGATATTAATTTTCTGATATTGGTAGCCTGTGAGTCGCTTTCTTTCTGGAATAAAATAAGAGAGTCATTCTAAGTACCTTTATTTTACTTCTGGAGATGTTTAACCTTAACTACATCACTAAGTGCAGATTGACTGATGACTACACACATCTTACTCCCAGGTACGGTAAAGGCCAATATCAGAATGTCTAATTGCCTTTTAGTCATTCTAGATTAGGCAATTAAGTTCTTTTATAGTTTATCAGAGTTCCCAGGATCTTTTCCTCAAATTTAAGAAATAAATTGTTATTCTCAAGGAGACATTATGCTTGAGTCTCCTGAAGGAAATACTAACATTTATTAACCATTTCCCTAGGTCAGGAATCTCTTCTCTGAGTTGCCATTGACAAATAAGTTCAATTTCAGCTTTTCTTTACCTTCTGGTACTTCTAGCTCCTCTTCTTTTCAATTTTTTTTTAATATCTTCCTTGGCTTAAAAACTCACAGATGCATTGCCCAGCCATGTTTTTTGGCCCCTTTTATTCTGGATTGTTGATATTTAAAAGAAATTTAATACAAAAATGCAACTATTCCCAAATGCATCACACCGATATCAGATTTTTTACATAATGAATAAAAATAGTATATCCCAGAACTTGTGAATAAGGCTGTGAAGTCATATCTAAAAAAATTGGTCAAACTGATGATGTCTTATTGCCACCCATTGAAATTCCATATGTGCTGTGTTCTACCTCGTCAGTTTTAAAACTTGCAGTTGCTACCAATATATATAAAATCTCTACACCCTTCGAAAATTGAACATATTCATTCATATTTTTTTGAGTAGAAATTTAGCCAGGCATTAAAAGCAATATAAAACTAACACAAGATACAGTTGTTTACCACAGGAATTTGGATTTGCTGAATAATGTATGAACACACTGGCATAATTCCTGATGGTGCAAAGCAGCATACGAGCCAATGTCTAGTAGGGGCAAGCGCTCATGTAAAGAATAATTAATTTGAGATCAGGAAGGCTTTGTGAATTCTGGGAGTGGGGAACCCAGATGGCTACCTAGTTAGTGGGTGGAAACATAGAGACCAAGGAGAGGTGAGAATTATAGTTAGAAAAGTGAGTGTGACTTATTCAGGGACCAGTAAAGTTTCTGACCTAGTTAAAGCAAAGGATCTACAATGGGAAAGTGTGAAGACAAAATTGATTACTAGAGCAGGTTGCATTGTGGAGGATCTAAAAAAGGACATTTTTTTCTGAAAAAAAGAAAAAAAATCCAAAGATCTATTGATGGCTTCTTAGCAGGTGAGTGAAATGGTAAAATCTGTGACTTAAGAAGAAATAAATTCAGAGCAATGTTTATTAATGTATGTTCCCAGGATCATTAATTAAAGGGGTTACTCCAAAAGGGCCAAGTCATGTCAAATAAGTGTGGAAAAAACTGGAGCATTTGACTTCAAAAGGAAAATACAGAATTTCCCAAACCTATTTGACCAGGGAACCCTTTCTAGGAAAACTGTGCTTGGATCATATATTCTATATATATTGATACCAACCTCAATCTATACATTGACATATGTAATAAATGTCCAATTCTGTATTTTTGAATAGCTCACTTGGTGTCTAGTTTGATTCTCTGTTCCCAGATTGGTAGAAATTCAGGATCTCTTAATTTCCCCCAGGAGTGTGTCTATGTTCTGGAGTCTTCTAGTGCCAGGGAGTTAGAAGGCTATGAAATGCTGAGGTGGCACTTATCTGCTGCTTTGTGTCATTGATGTATACTAGCATCTGCTGAGATGTCCTAACTGTTCTCTGGTCCTGGGGAATTGGTCAGGACTACTGTTGCTGAGACATGTCTTTCAAACCTGGTGGCTCTCTGTATTTCTTCCATACTATTCTGGAATTGATGGGAATACTTTTCTTACTGATCTGTTCCATGCTGAGGTATAAGAAACTCTGTGTGGACCCACAGGGCCCCATCTTTCTTAGACAAGTCAGTTAGCTATTCTGTGAGGCCTTCCTGCTTTCTTTTGGCTTCTATCCAGGAAAAGGGGCAGATGTCCCATGTACCTAATGATTTGGGGCTTTTCCCATGAGATTTCCACCTAAATCTTCTACTCTATGCCATGAATAAGTTTTGTTTCCTAGAAAGCTAAATTTTTAAAACTCATAAGCAACAAAGAGCTCCCTTTTCCTCATATTCTCCTATAGCTTCTATTCCCTGAGGAAGTGATTTAGTTGTCCGTAAGACAGCTTAAGACAGGGACAAGGATAGAGGCAAAGAATACCTGAGGTAAAAAATCAGTTATTATTTCAAAGATACTTCCTACCACACTTTGAATGCCTTTTAGGAAATGCTGATTATAATCCACTGAGGATTAAAAGCCGATGAATAAAAGGATATGTGTAGTAGTGGTGCTGCCTTGAGTTTTGATTATCATGTGTGGTCTTAATAAATCATGAATGCCTCCTTGTCTTGTAAGTCACTGTCTTTGGCATGGTGCTTTGCACAGTCCTCTCCCACATTAACTCTTGAAAAGCCTTTCTTGCTTCTGGCAACTCTTCCTCCACCATATGGAGAAGGACAGGCTAGCTCGTTGAAGACATGGGGACCAGCTGAGAGCCAACACCAATAAACAGACTCCTAGGTTAGCTCCAGATGAGCTGCCAGCTGACTGCAGGTGCGCAAGTGACCTCAGCTGAGACCAGAACTGCTCAGATGAGCCTCCACTGAAGTGTTGATATGAATCATAAACAAGTAAAATGGTTGTCTAACCCATTGAGTGATGGAATTATTTTTATTGCATCAGTATAAAAATATGCAATACACTACAATGCAACAAAGTACATAATATGATACGGTAGGTATTGAAGACAGAGGAGATACTCTGTGGGAAGATTTCCTCAATATGGATAATATGAGATGAGGCAGAAGAAAAATTCAAATGCGATGAGCAAGTTCCTTGGAAGGGGCTCATTTTTCATTCATTGGAAAAACAGTTCATTTTATTTTCTATTTTATAGGAAATAAAGAAAAAGGAAGAGTCAAGTGTCATTATGGAGATGGTAGTCTTCAGTGACTTAGAAAACTGTAGACAGGTAGCTGGGTGGAACCATGCCACATGGGGTCTTCGTATCATTCTGCAGTTGTGCCTTTTTGTAAATCACTATCACTCTCACTGGCTTGTATTCAAGAGGTTGTTTTCCTGTCACTGATGAAACGAAAAACAAACAGTTGTCTTATATAAGCATATTCTCAGACACTACACTAGATTTATCTAAATTCCTGATGACATGTATTTTCCTAAAGATTTCCTCAAAGCAATGAGGTAAACGTCATAAAACCAAGAAATGTCAAAAATATAGAGGAATTGATGAGATGTGTCTCCAGGTTCTGAATCGAAAGTCTATTATAAGGTGGACTGCTACCAGTTAGCTGTGATTAGCTAGGCTCAAATATACTAGCTCTAGTCTCAGGGGCACTTCTCCTAGTCCTATTAATGGCTTTTTTTTGAAATTTATTTTACAGCCATCATCTTACTTAATCTTTACAACAATTCTAAGATTTAGACACTATTTTTATCCAGATTTTAGAGAGAAAGAACTGATGCCAGTTCTTTTCAACCCGTTCCAAAGGGCACTGGAATCCTGTGGTGCCTCAAGAAACCTGAGCAAAAAGAGGAGGGAGGGGAAGAAGGCCCCTTGCTCTGGCTACAACCAGAGCATATCTAATATACATAAGTATATATATTACGTTTAATAATTAGGTATTCTAAATTTCTAATTATATATTATATATATAACTACATATATATGTATGATATGACATATATATATATGGCACCCATTCAAATTTTGTAAGAGAAATTCCCAAACACTGTAGCATACCATGATGAGTCCTAATGCCGTTATGATCTGCACTAGAAACTTCTTGAAGTCAGAGACCTCATCTTATCCTTTCTTTGGTCTCACAACAGTGTGGAACCTCCCTTGACCTGTGAGCCAGCCTTCGGAACAAGGAGCAGATGGAAATCACTGCCCTGGCGATGCTCTGGGCTCCAGAAGAGCGCTGTCTAAGCATCTCCCATGACCCCTGGCAACCTTGCTGTCTGCTTCTCACTAAAGCCAATTAAATGATTCCCGGTACCTGCAGCCTTCTCGCTGTTAGCACGACTCATTGAGTTCTCTCCCAAGAGGGAAGTGATGTCTTCTCCAAATATCCTGAGGCAATTTTCAATAAGAAATTGGACAAGAGAAATCTGTAACACAAAAAGACAAAAATGGGGTGCTGTCTTTCATAGGGCATAGTTATAAATCACATTTTGTCTATAGACCTTGGATCTAAGAAGAAATGTGAAAGACTTCCCAGAAAAATTCAGAGTTGATAAAAATACGTAGAAACCTGGGGCGCCTGGGTGACTCAGTCGGTTAAGTGTCTCCCTTCGGCTCAGGTCATGATCCCAGGGTGCTGGGATCAGCCCTACATCGGGCTCCCTGCTCAGCGGGAAGCCTACCTCTCCCTCTCCCACTCCCCCTGCTTGTGTTGCCTATTTCGCTGTGTCTCTCTCTGTCAAGTAAATAAATAAAAGCTTAAAAAAAACAAAAAAACAAAAACACAAACAGAGCAGAGTTCTCTAAGAAGTAACAGAAAGAGTGATACTTTCCCGTGTACTTTGGGTACACATTTTAAAATACTGCTCATCAGTGGGCTAAAGTTATAATGCGTGGCCTAGTTTAATAGCTAACATTTTGGGATCAGTGGTTACGTCTTGAAGCCTAGGATACATTTCGGGGCCCCTCAGTTGAGCGTCTGACTCTTGATTTCGGCTCAGAGCACGATCTCATGGTGGTGAGATCCAGCCCCACATGGAGCCAACTTTGGGCTCCGTGCTCAGCGGGGAATCGGCTTGGGCTTCTCCCTCTACCTCTCCCTCTCCCTCATCTTCTGCCCCTGCCCCGCTCACGCTCTCTCTTTCCCTCTCTCAAATAAATATATATCAAAAGATAAATAAAACTAGGATAATTTTCAAAGTAGCCTACCTTAGTAAAGTTACTTAGTTTTGTTTTTACATTTTGTTTCCAGTTTTATTGAGCTGTAACTGATGTATAACATCTTATTAAACTTTATAAAGTATGAACAAAAACCTAAGAAAACCATTTCTTAACTGAAGAAGTATCTCAAAGTTGGGAAGCAGAGATTTTTGTGGGGTTGTGAGGGAAAACCCACACAGCTGGAGAGAAAACGTATCTGTCTGTCTACCTTCAGTCCCTTCTCATGCATTGCTTTGTCTCATGCTGGCTCTCTGTGTGAGCTTGGGGAAGACCTGTCATCTTGTTAGGATGTTCTGGAATCTTTTGCTAGTTTCCGTATGACGTAGCAGAGGTGAAATAGTAGCCGAGTACTTCTCTAGATGAGCCACAATTTGCAGAGGAAAGCCAATGTGTTTGGAGCCATGGGAGCTCATATTGCCCAAGCCACCTAGGATGTGCCAGTCATGACCAGAGGAGCTGACTGTTGTCGCCATTGTGTAGCGAGGAGACCATGGCTTTACCCAAGGTTACAAGTCCCTCAGGGATTAGGCTGAGAGTTGAACCCTGACTGGTAAAGCTCCAAAGCCCGGGTTCTTTTCTATCGTATCACACGAATCTTCTGTCTCTCGTTTTTCAGTCTAGTGTTTAGTCTCCTGGAGGGGGAAGAAGTGACTCGACTGCTCCGAGTTTCCCGTTTAACGACACCCCTTCCCAGACCCCAGCAGAGTAGGATAAAGAACTCTGCCACTCCACAGGGGCCTAATGAAAATGTGCACTTCACAAAGTTCCATCCGTCAGAGTTACTACTGCACACGTCTGGTTCAAAGTAGGGATTCTACCCCTGGGGGACAAAAATGAGAGCTCTCATTACCTTTTTTATCAAGTTGTCTTTCAATTCCAAGCTGCCGGAATTAGGTGGGCAAAGAAGGCTTGGAGCTATACACACTGATAAATTATAAGCTGTCATCTGATTGGATGAGGAATGTTGCTCAATGTTGTATAACACTCCAAAAAAGAATCGCAAGAGAACAACATTTGCTCTTGGCAGCTGGGCTAAAAGCCTAAGGTCAGAAAAATACACTTTTAAATTAGGCAAGTGATTCCACTTAGGAGGTTGGAAATACAGAGACAGGGAACAGGATACATCCTTGTGTATCTAGCACACAACCCGCCGTAGCAGAGTTCCAGGCATGAATGTATACAAAATTGTTGCACTGAATTCAGTTCCTGAGCCAGATAAACACTTCTCTGGTTAGTTAAATGTATGACAGACTCTTAAGGTCATAGCCCTGGCAGTCGATGCTCTTGCATCTGTCCTGGACCAGGGGATGTCGTCTACCAGTTTCATGGATCCAGGAGGTGTAAAACGGCCAAGGATTCCACATTAATAACATCAGGAGAAGAACAATAAGAGCCCTAAAGCGTGCCTCTATTCTGAAGCTGACCCCCATGGCTGTGAAGAATTGAAACTCTTTGGCATCGGTCATGATTTTAGTGGGCAAAGCTGCAAAACGTAAGCCAATGTTCTCCTAATAGTATGTTGGCTGTATTTCGGAGATGTGACCAGAGTAGAGTAATTATTGCATCATTACCTCTGGGCTGCAGTTATCTTCTCCTCTTCGTTCCCTTGATCAATAACACCGAGCCATTTGTCATAGAGATCGGTTAACAATACACTTCCTGGGATATTTCTAAGAAAATCCTTATGGAGATAAAAAAATATGTATATATATTATAGAAAATATGTATTGGAAATATTACAGAGAAAATATGTAGTTAAAAAATTCAGTTCAGCCCCCACTTCCTTCACAGATAGCCAAACTGTGACCCACACGGAGCTCGCCTCTGACTCTCCGTTGACTGGCACACGCAGGAGCAGGTGCTTGGATTTTCTCCCGCTAAAACTTAGAGGCAGAAAAGCAGAGCTTAGGCTGTGGTGGAAATGAACATAAAGCTCCCTTCTATCATCTGGAACTTATTTTTTGTGTGTGCTTTTTTTGCAAAGTACCACAAACTGACAGGGTCTGGCTATAGACCATGCTAAATCCTATTAGCTTCTTGGACAGAAACACACATATCCATGTTGCTTGTTTTAAACACAGTGCTAGCTCTTAATTCTAGCAAGAAAAGTTCTGAAACAATCAAAACACAAACAGGTGGGCTCTTGCACACATATTAGGAAAGAACTAGGTCTTCTCACTCGGGGTATGTGTGCTCCCTGGAAGAAAGCTTCTCTCATAATTGCTTCATTCTTCCTTTTCTTAGCTTCCTTTTCTTAGCGAGAGTCTACTGGCAGACTCACTGTGGTCCTGAGGATAGATTCATTTCTAGTCTAGGCCAATTCTCCAGTTAGTTTGACATGATATTATCAAGGCCAAGATAGCAGAGACTGATTCTCCACCAAGATCAGTCAACTTCAGGAAGAGAAAACTTTAGAAATGTCTAAACACTATACCCACAAGTGCTCACCCTCTTCCTAGTCGGTGCTTATCACACGGAATCAGGAAAGAACCTACTCACTCTTGCTAGAAAATCGATTCCATGTGTGCACCTTACAGAGGGCAACACCCATCTTGCTACCTAGTGTATCATCATTCTTCTCCTGTCTCCTGATGCCTATATGTATATTACTACTGGATATCACTATGGCCCCAGTGTAAGAGTGGTTACCTAAGTCATTTCTGGACTTTGCTATTTATCACATCTTCGAACATTCATGGGGGACAAGGGAAGACCAAATGTGACTGAGATTCTAAGACTGTACTCATTACTACATTAACATAGGGTTGTTCAGAGTTGGTAATAAGTGCCAAGGTGGATGGATTAAATTCTTTCCCTGTTCTATTTCTTGTGGAAACTTTGCCTTCATTAGGAGGGTGGTGAGGATGTTTGCTTTGGTAAACCACTGTTTATGTATGTGTCAGTGCGTATTTTGAAATTTATTATCATGACTCGTAGTCATTTCAGTATTAGTATTTTGCATGGAGTCTTCAGGAGTGAAGGTGGGGAGGGCGGTGTGTGGTGAAAACAGAAAGTATTACTAACATATGGGGCTTTTAACTCCTAAAGTAGCTTCCTTAAATTTTGAATTTGTCAAGCGTTTTTCAGTTTGTCAGGTTCTTAATCTATTATGCCCATTATGGTCCTTGAGCAGTCATGATGAAGGACACCAATCATAGCTTCAGTTACTCATGTGTGCATAATGCTAGAACCTTCCCTACCTTTAAGACGGATGCGACCACATGAACAGATTCGTTGTACGGGTTCACTTTGACCCCAGAATTGAGTTTGTCCTTGAGGATTCTGCAGGATTTTATATTGGCTGATTTGCTGAAGATGCCTTCTGTGAGTGGCCCTCTTCGATTAAGAAAGGAAAGCATACCCTGTAGGAAGAAAAGAAAAGTATATGGCATCTCATATCCACAAACGCAGAGCACAAGCTTGCCTCCGTTTTGAAAGAGGAGGGGAATGTCATGGCACACTGTTTTAGAGCAGGAAGGACGAAAGTCAATTTAGATTGGTTTTTTTTTCAGTGTCTCTCTCTATACTTTCTACCCAAATATCCATTTTACAGTCATACACTGAAACATTTTAAACACTTCTTTTAATCAGATTTTCCTTTCCATTGAGTTTACACTTTTAAGTCAAACTTCTCTGCTTCAAGGCCTTTGCGGAATCACCGTCTGTTTCCTACTTTACCATTCTTTTCTCATTATTCCCTTACATAGATGCTCTTCCCCAAGTAGGGAAGTCGATTTAGGAAATACTCATTTCCCATTTGTTTATTTCTCTTTAAGTGCCTGTATACTCCATTCCTACTTGTTCTATTTCCTTCCCTCTTTTAAAGTCAGGCTCAAAAACTCTCTTGTCCTTCTCTGATTACCCTCCCTTCTCATGAGTCTTTCATTGTCTTTTGCTCTATGTTCATGTCCTCTCCCTGCTGTGTAGAAAGTTAATGAGGGCTGCACTCAGGGAATCCAACGGATCTGAAGTCTATTATGCTACGTATCTATTGTGTGAGCTGGGGCACATACATACTGTACTGAGGCTTTTCTGATTCGTTTGGGAAGTGCGGAGGATGATAATCCTAGCTAGCCCCTAAATTTGCTGTGATGCAAGGAACTGGGGGAGTAGCTAGCAGGTAACATGCTAGCTAATATGATACATTTCTTCATGTCTAGCAGAACGTTCCCTCCATCCCGTACCGTGCTTGCAGAGACACCGAATACTCAGTGAATGTCAACACTGACAATTCACTATAGCAGTTTGAGATAACACAGGCCAAACTCTGGGGCTTTCATGTGACATACTCTGTTAGGATTAACAGATTCCTATTTGCCAGAGGATGAGTCTATGCTCGTGTCAGATGTTTGCAGTTGTTAGACTGAGTAGACTCCGCTGAAGGAGACTTGAGACTAATGTGAGTTCAGGAAGGCAATGAAGGGAGAGTGTGAAGCTGAGCTGGACTCTCAGAGACTCACATACACAGCGTCCAGTTTGACTGATCTGAACAGGCCTCCGTGGGTCTTTGTGGAAACAAGACACAAGTGGAATGGACAACAATGTCTTTTCCTGTTGTATTTGCCTCATGACTCTGCTGGACCTAAATCAGATTCTGTTCTTTGCAATAACAGTAACAGAGCTTCTCAGCCAAAGCCAGGGGCTGTCTAATGACTTCTCCATTTGGGGATAGATTTGGTTGAGGACGCTTGGCCTCTCAGAGTTTCCCCTCCTCAGGAGGGCTATAGAAGACCAAAATGAGATGACCTACCAGAATTGGGAAGGCCAGGTTGTCTTTATCACACACATCCGTGAGGGAAACTCCAAAGAGCTGTCCTGGCTTTGCGGAAGGTGGGGCTGTGCCCTTGTTGTCCTGGCAAGTGCTGCAAGCCCGACCAAAGGCCCTGTCTCCGAAAGAACGGCTTTTCACTGTCTTCTGGCCGGAGTCTAAGGAAGAAGTGAGAGTACTAGTAGTAGTAGTTGTTGTTTAATACGCTGAACCTTCTTTTTCCTTCTTTTTTTTTTTTAAAGATTTTATTTATTTTTTGACAGAGAGAGAGAGACAGCGAGAGAGGGAACACAAGCAGGGGGAGGGGGAGAGGGAGAAGCAGGCTTCCCTCGGAGCAGGGAGCCCGATGCGGGGCTCGATCCCAGGACCCCGGGATCATGACCTGAGCTGAAGGCAGACGCTTAACGACTGAGCCACCCAGGTGCCCCAGACTCATCTTAATTCCTGATGACTTGTATTTTCCTAAAGGTTTCCTCAAAGCAATGTGGTAAGCATCATAAAACCAAGAAATGTCAAAAACATGTAGGGATTGATGATACGTGTCTCCAGGTTCTGAATCGAAAGTCTACCTTCTAAGGTGGACTGCTGCCAGTTAGCTGTGATTAGCTAGGCTCAAATCATACTAGCTCTAGTCTCAGGGGCACTTCTCCTAGTCCTATTAATGGCTTTTTTTGGATTACATCCATCATCTTATTTAATCTACACAACAATTCTAAGATTTAGACCTTATTTTTATCCACATTTTAGAGATGAATAAACTGATGCTGAGCTAGAATAACTGGCCAAAGATAATATAGCTGGTAAATGGGGGCACAGGACTTTACACTCTGGAGAGGTTGTTTGACATCAAGTCAAGTCCTTTTCTCTCAATGATGCCAGTTCTTTTCAACCTGTTCCAAAGGGCACTGGAATCCTGTGGTGCCTCAAGAGCCCCTGAGCGAAAAGAGGAGGGAGGAGAAGAAAAGCCCCTTGCTCTGGCTTCAACCAGAGCACATCTAATATACATAAATATATACATTATGTTTATATATTTATATAGTATAAGTATCTAATGATATATCATATATATAACTACATACATATGTATGATGTTATATATATATATATATATATATATATATATATATATATATATATAGCACCCGTTTAGAATTTTGTTAGAAAATATTCCCAGACACTGTAGCATACCATGATGAGTCCTAATGCCGTTATGATCTGCACTAGAAACTTCTTGAAGTCAGAGACCTCATCTTATCCTTTCTTTGGTCTCACAACAGTGTGGAACCTCCCTTGACCTGTGAGCCAGCCTTCGGAACAAGGAGCAGATGGAAATCATTGCCCTGGCGATGCTCTGGGCTCCAGAAGAGCGCTGTCTAAGCATCTCCCATGACCCCTGGCAACCTTGCTGTCTGCTTCTCACTAAAGCCAATTAAATGATTCCCGGTACCTGCAGCCTTCTCGCTGTTAGCACGACTCATTGAGTTCTCTCCCAAGAGGGAAGTGATGTCTTCTCCAAATATTCTGAGGCAATTTTCAATGAGAAATGCGACAAGAGAAATCTGTAACACAAAAAGACAAAAATGGGGTGCTGTCTTTCATAGGGCATAGTGATAAATCACATTTTGTATATAGACCTTGGATCTAAGAAAAAATGTGAAAGACTTCCCAGAAAAATTCAGAGTTGAGAAAAATACAGAGAGACCAGGAGCGCCTGGGTGGCTCAGTCAGTTAAGCGTCTGCCTTCGGCTCAGGTCATGATCCCAGGGTGCTGGGATCAGCCCTACATCGGGCTCCCTGCTCAGCGGGAAGCCTGCTTCTCCCTCTCCCACTTCCCCGGCTTGTGTTCCCTCTCTCGCTGTGTCTCTCTCTGTCAAGTAAATAAATAAAAGCTTAAAAAAAAACAAAAAACAAAAAACATAGAGACCAGAGTTCTCTAAGAAATAACTTCGAAAGAGTGATACTTTCCTGTGTACTTTGGGTACACATTTTAAAATACTGCTCATCAGTGGGCTAAAGTTATAATGCGTGGCCTAGTTTAATAGCTAACATTTTGGGATCAGTGGTGACGTCTTGAAGCCTAGGATACATTTCGGGGCCCCTCAGTTGAGCGTCTGACTCTTGATTTCGGCTCAGATCACGATCTCATGGTGGTGAGATCCAGCCCCACTTGGAGCCAACTTTGGGCTCCGTGCTCAGCGGGGAATCGGCTTGGGCTTCTCCCTCTCCCTCTCCCTCTCCCTCTTCTTCTGCCCCTGCCCCGCTCACGCTCTCTCTTTCCCTCTCTCAAATAAATACATATCAAAAGATAAATAAAACTAGGATCATTTTCAAAGTAGCCTACCTTAGTAAAGTTTACTTAGTTTTTGTTTTTACATTTTGTTTCCAGTTTTATTGAGCTGTAACTGATGTATAACATCTTATTAAACTTTATAAAGTATGAACAAAAACTTAAGAAAACCATTTCTTAACTGAAGAAGTATCTCAAAGTTGGGAAGCAGAGATTTTTGTGGGGTTGTGAGGGAAAACCCACACAGCTGGAGAGAAAACGTATCTGTCTGTCTAACTTCAGTCCCTTCTCATGCATTGCTTTGCCTCATGCTGGCTCTCTGTGTGCGCTTGGGGAAGACCTGTCATCTTGTTAGGATGTTCTGGAATCTTTTGCTAGTTTCCGTATGACGTAGCAGAGGTGAAATAGTAGCCGAGCACTTTTCTAGATGAGCCACAATTTGCAGAGGAAAGCCAATGTGTTTGGAGCCATGGGAGCTCATATTGCCCAAGCCACCTAGGATGCGCCAGTCATGAGCAGAGGAGCTGACTGTTGTCGCCATTGTGTAGCGAGGAAACCATGGCTTTACCCAAGGTTACAAGTCCCTCAGGGATTAGGCTGAGAGTTGAACCCTGACTGGTAAAGCTCCAAAGCCCAGGTTCTTTTCTATCGTATCACACGACTCTTCTGTCTCTCGTTTAGTCAGTCTAGTGTTTAGTCTCCTGGAGGGGGAAGAAGTGACTCGACTGCTCCGAGTTTCCGTTTAACGACACCCCTTCCCAGACCCCACCAGAGTAGGATAAAGAACTCTGCCACTCCACAGGGGCCTAATGAAAATGTGCACTTCACAAAGTTCCATCCGTCAGAGTTACTACTGCACATGTCCGGTTCAAAGTAGGGATTCTACCCCTGGGGGACAAAAATGAGAGCTCTCATTACCTTTTTTATCAAGTTGTCTTCCAATTCCAAGCTGCCGGAATTAGGTGGGCAAAGAAGGCTTGGGGTTATACACGCTGATAAATTATAAGCTGTCATCTGATTGGATGAGGAATGTTGCTCAATGTTGTATAACACTCCAAAAAGGTATCGCAAGAGAACCACATTTGCTCTTGGCAGCTGGGCTAAAAGCCTAAGGTCAGAAAAATACACTTTTAAATTAGGCAAGTGATTCCACTTAGGAGGTTGGAAATACAGAGACAGGGAACAGGATACATCCTTGTGTATCTAGCACACAACCCGCCGTAGCAGAGTTCCAGGCATGAATGTATACAAAATTGTTGCACTGAATTCAGTTCCTGAGCCAGATAAACACTTCTCTGGTTAGTTAAATGTTTCACAGACTCTTAAGGTCATAACCCTGGCAGTCGATGCTCTTGCATCTGTCTTGGACCAGGGGATTTCGTCGACCAGTTTCATGGATCCAGAAGGTGTAAAACGGCCAAGGATTCCACATTAATAACATCAGGAGAAGAACAATAAGAGCCCTAAAGCGTGCCTCTATTCTGAAGCTGACCCCCATGGGTGTGAAGAATTGAAACTCTTTGGCATCGGTCATGATTTTAGTGGGCAAAGCTGCAAAACGTAAGCCAATGTTCTCCTAACAGTATGTTGGCTGTATTTCTGAGATGTGACCAGAGTAGAGTAATTATTGCATCATTACCTCTGGGCTGCAGTTATCTTCTCCTCTTCGTTCCCTTGATCAATAACACTGAGCCATTTGTCATAGAGATCGGTTAACAATACACTTCCTGGGATATTTCTAAGAAAATCCTTATGGAGATAAAAAATATGTATATATATTATAGAAAATATGTATTGGAAATATTACAGAGAAAATATGTAGTTAAAAAATTCAGTTCAGCCCCCACTTCCTTCACAGATAGCCAAACTGTGACCCACACGGAGCTCGCCTCTGACTCTCCGTTGACTGGCACACGCAGGAGCAGTTGCTTGGATTTTCTCCCGCTAAAACTTAGAGGCAGAAAAGCAGAGCTTAGGCTGTGGTGGAAATGAACATAAAGCTCCCTTCTATCATCTGGAACTTATTTTTTGTGTGTGCTTTTTTTGCAAAGTACCACAAACTGACAGGGTCTGGCCATAGACCATCCTAAATCCTATTAGCTTCTTGGACAGAAACACACATACCCATGTTGCTTGTTTTAAACACAGTGCTAGCTCTTAATTCTAGCAAGAAAAGTTCTGAAACAATCAAAACACAAACAGGTGGGTTCTTGCACACGTATTAGGAAAGAACTAGGTCTTCTCACTCGGGGTATGTGTGCTCCCTGGAAGAAAGCTTCTCTCATAATTGCTTCATTCTTCCTTTTCTTAGCTGTCTAAAAGGCGAGAGTCTACTGGCAGACTCACTGTGGTCCTGAGGATAGATTCATTTCTAGTTTAGGCCAATTCTCCAGTTAGTTTGACATGATATTATCAAGGCCAAGATAGCAGAGACTGATTCTCCACCAAGATCAGTCAACTTCAGGAAGAGAAAACTTTAGAAATGTCTAAGCACTATACCCACAAGTGCTCACCCTCTTCCTTGTCGGTGCTTATCACACGGAATCAGGAAAGAACCTACTCACTCTTGCTAGAAAATCGATTCCATGTGTGCACCTTACAGAGGGCAACACCCATCTTGCTACCTAGTGTATCATCATTCTTCTCCTGTCTCCTGATGCCTATATGTATATTACTACTGGATATCACTATGGCCCCAGTGTAGGAGTGGTTACCTAAGTCATTTCTGGACTTTGCTATTTATCACATCTTCGAACATTCATGGGGGACAAGGGAAGACCAAATGTGACTGAGATTCTAAGACTGTACTCATTACTACATTAACATAGGGTTGTTCAGACCTGTTAATAAGTGCCAAGGTGGATGGATTAAATTCTTTCCCTGTTCTATTTCTTGTGGAAACTTTGCCTTCATTAGGAGGGTGGTGAGGATGTTTGCTTTGGTAAACAGTGTGTATGTGTCAGTGCGTATTTTGAAATTTATTATCATGACTCGTAGTCATTTCAGTATTAGTATTTTGCATGGAGTCTTCAGGAGTGAAGGTGGGGAGGGCGGTGTGTGGTGAAAACAGAAAGTATTACTAACATATGGGGCTTTTAACTCCTAAAGTAGCTTCCTTAAATTTTGAATTTGTCAAGCGTTTTTCAGTTTGTCAGGTTCTTAATCTATTATGCCCATTATGGTCCTTGAGCAGTCATGATGAAGGACACCAATCATAGCTTCAGTTACTCATGTGTGCATAATGCTAGAACCTTCCCTACCTTTAAGACGGATGCGACCACATGAACAGATTCGTTGTACGGGTTCACTTTGACCCCAGAATTGAGTTTGTCCTTGAGGATTCTGCAGGATTTTATATTGGCTGATTTGCTGAAGATGCCTTCTGTGAGTGGCCCTCTTCGATTAAGAAAGGAAAGCATACCCTGTAGGAAGAAAAGAAAAGTATATGGCATCTCATATCCACAAACGCAGAGCACAAGCTTGCCTCCGTTTTGAAAGAGGAGGGGAATGTAATGGCACACTGTTTTAGAGCAGGAAGGACGAAAGTCAATTTAGATTGGTTTTTTTTCAGTGTCTCTCTCTATACTTTCTACCCAAATATCCATTTTACAGTCATACACTGAAACATTTTAAACACTTCTTTTAATCAGATTTTCCTTTCCATTGAGTTTACACTTTTAAGTTAAACTTCTCTGCTTCAAGGCCTTTGTGGAATCACCGTCTGTTTCCTACTTTACCATTCTTTTCTCATTATTCCCTTACATAGATGCTCTTCCCCAAGTAGGGAAGTCGATTTAGGAAATACTCATTTCCCATTTGTTTATTTCTCTTTAAGTGCCTGTATACTCCATTCCTACTTGTTCTATTTCCTTCCCTCTTACAAAGTCAGGCTCAAAAACTCTCTTGTCCTTCTCTGATTACCCTCCCTTCTCATGAGTCTTTCATTGTCTTTTGCTCTATGTTCATGTCCTCTCCCTGCTGTGTAGAAAGTTAATGAGGGCTGCACTCAGGGAATCCAACGGATCTGAAGTCTATTATGCTACGTATCTATTGTGTGAGCTGGGGCACATACATACTGTACTGAGGCTTTTCTGATTCGTTTGGGAAGTGCGGAGGATGATAATCCTAGCTAGCCCCTAAATTTGCTGTGATGCAAGGAACTGGGGGAGTAGCTAGCAGGTAACATGCTAGCTAATATGATACATTTCTTCATGTCTAGCAGAACGTTCCCTCCATCCCGTACCGTGCTTGCAGAGACACCGAATACTCAGTGAATGTCAACACTGACAATTCACTATAGCAGTTTGAGATAACACAGGGCAAACTCTGGGGCTTTCATGTGACATACTCTGTTAGGATTAACAGATTCTTATTTGCCAGAGGATGAGTCTATGCTCGTGTCAGATGTTTGCAGTTGTTAGACTGAGTAGACTCCGCTGAAGGAGACTTGAGACTAATGTGAGTTCAGGAAGGCAATGAAGGGAGAGTGTGAAGCTGAGCTGGACTCTCAGAGACTCACATACACAGCGTCCAGTTTGACTGATCTGAACAGGCCTCCGTGGGTCTTTGTGGAAACAAGACACAAGTGGAATGGACAACAATGTCTTTTCCTGTTGTATTTGCCTCATGACTCTGCTGGACCTAAATCAGATTCTGTTCTTTGCAATAACAGTAACAGAGCTTCTCAGCCAAAGCCAGGGGCTGTCTAATGACTTCTCCATTTGGGGATAGATTTGGTTGAGGACGCTTGGCCTCTCAGAGTTTCCCCTCCTCAGGAGGGCTATAGAAGACCAAAATGAGATGACCTACCAGAATTGGGAAGGCCAGGTTGTCTTTATCACACACATCCGTGAGGGAAACTCCAAAGAGCTGTCCTGGCTTTGCGGAAGGTGGGGCTGTGCCCTGGTTGTCCTGGCAAGTGCTGCAACCCCGACCAAAGGCCCTGTCTCCGAAAGAACGGCTTTTCACTGTCTTCCGGCCGGAGTCTAAGGAAGAAGTGAGAGTACTAGTAGTAGTAGTTGTTGTTTAATACGCTGAACCTTCTTTTTCCTTCTTTTTTTTTTTTAAAGATTTTATTTATTTTTTGACAGAGAGAGAGAGACAGCGAGAGAGGGAACACAAGCAGGGGGAGGGGGAGAGGGAGAAGCAGGCTTCCCTCGGAGCAGGGAGCCCGATGCGGGGCTCGATCCCAGGACCCCGGGATCATGACCTGAGCTGAAGGCAGACGCTTAACGACTGAGCCACCCACGTGCCCCAGACTCATCTTAATTCCTGATGACTTGTATTTTCCTAAAGGTTTCCTCAAAGCAATGTGGTAAGCATCATAAAACCAAGAAATGTCAAAAACATGTAGGGATTGATGATACGTGTCTCCAGGTTCTGAATCGAAAGTCTACCTTCTAAGGTGGACTGCTGCCAGTTAGCTGTGATTAGCTAGGCTCAAATCATACTAGCTCTAGTCTCAGGGGCACTTCTCCTAGTCCTATTAATGGCTTTTTTTGGATTACATCCATCATCTTATTTAATCTACACAACAATTCTAAGATTTAGACCTTATTTTTATCCACATTTTAGAGATGAATAAACTGATGCTGAGCTAGAATAACTGGCCAAAGATAATATAGCTGGTAAATGGGGGCACAGGACTTTACACTCTGGAGAGGTTGTTTGACATCAAGTCAAGTCCTTTTCTCTCAATGATGCCAGTTCTTTTCAACCTGTTCCAAAGGGCACTGGAATCCTGTGGTGCCTCAAGAGCCCCTGAGCGAAAAGAGGAGGGAGGAGAAGAAAAGCCCCTTGCTCTGGCTTCAACCAGAGCACATCTAATATACATAAATATATACATTATGTTTATATATTTATATAGTATAAGTATCTAATGATATATCATATATATAACTACATACATATGTATGATGTTATATATATATATATATAGCACCCGTTTAGAATTTTGTTAGAAAATATTCCCAGACACTGTAGCATACCATGATGAGTCCTAATGCCGTTATGATCTGCACTAGAAACTTCTTGAAGTCAGAGACCTCATCTTATCCTTTCTTTGGTCTCACAACAGTGTGGAACCTCCCTTGACCTGTGAGCCAGCCTTCGGAACAAGGAGCAGATGGAAATCATTGCCCTGGCGATGCTCTGGGCTCCAGAAGAGCGCTGTCTAAGCATCTCCCATGACCCCTGGCAACCTTGCTGTCTGCTTCTCACTAAAGCCAATTAAATGATTCCCGGTACCTGCAGCCTTCTCGCTGTTAGCACGACTCATTGAGTTCTCTCCCAAGAGGGAAGTGATGTCTTCTCCAAATATTATGAGGCAGTTTTCAATGAGAAATGCGACAAGAGAAATCTGTAACACAAAAAGACAAAAATGGGGTGCTGTCTTTCATAGGGCATAGTGATAAATCACATTTTGTATATAGACCTTGGATCTAAGAAAAAATGTGAAAGACTTCCCAGAAAAATTCAGAGTTGAGAAAAATACAGAGAGACCAGGAGCGCCTGGGTGGCTCAGTCAGTTAAGCGTCTGCCTTCGGCTCAGGTCATGATCCCAGGGTGCTGGGATCAGCCCTACATCGGGCTCCCTGCTCAGCGGGAAGCCTGCTTCTCCCTCTCCCACTTCCCCGGCTTGTGTTCCCTCTCTCGCTGTGTCTCTCTCTGTCAAGTAAATAAATAAAAGCTTAAAAAAAAACAAAAAACAGGGCGCCTGGGTGGCTCAGTTGGTTAAGCGACTGCCTTCGGCTCAGGTCATGATCCTGGAGTCCCTGGATCGAGTCCCGCATCGGGCTCCCTGCTCAGCAGGGAGCCTGCTTCTCCCTCTGACCCTCCCCCCTCTCATGTGCTCTCTCTCTCTCATTCTCTCTGTCTCAAATAAATAAATAAAAAATCTTTAAAAAAAAAAAAAAAAACAAAAAACAAAAAACATAGAGACCAGAGTTCTCTAAGAAATAACTTCGAAAGAGTGATACTTTCCTGTGTACTTTGGGTACACATTTTAAAATACTGCTCATCAGTGGGCTAAAGTTATAATGCGTGGCCTAGTTTAATAGCTAACATTTTGGGATCAGTGGTGACGTCTTGAAGCCTAGGATACATTTCGGGGCCCCTCAGTTGAGCGTCTGACTCTTGATTTCGGCTCAGATCACGATCTCATGGTGGTGAGATCCAGCCCCACTTGGAGCCAACTTTGGGCTCCGTGCTCAGCGGGGAATCGGCTTGGGCTTCTCCCTCTCCCTCTCCCTCTCCCTCTTCTTCTGCCCCTGCCCCGCTCACGCTCTCTCTTTCCCTCTCTCAAATAAATACATATCAAAAGATAAATAAAACTAGGATCATTTTCAAAGTAGCCTACCTTAGTAAAGTTTACTTAGTTTTTGTTTTTACATTTTGTTTCCAGTTTTATTGAGCTGTAACTGATGTATAACATCTTATTAAACTTTATAAAGTATGAACAAAAACTTAAGAAAACCATTTCTTAACTGAAGAAGTATCTCAAAGTTGGGAAGCAGAGATTTTTGTGGGGTTGTGAGGGAAAACCCACACAGCTGGAGAGAAAACGTATCTGTCTGTCTAACTTCAGTCCCTTCTCATGCATTGCTTTGCCTCATGCTGGCTCTCTGTGTGCGCTTGGGGAAGACCTGTCATCTTGTTAGGATATTCTGGAATCTTTTGCTAGTTTCCGTATGACGTAGCAGAGGTGAAATAGTAGCCGAGTACTTTTCTAGATGAGCCACAATTTGCAGAGGAAAGCCAATGTGTTTGGAGCCATGGGAGCTCATATTGCCCAAGCCACCTAGGATGCGCCAGTCATGAGCAGAGGAGCTGACTGTTGTCGCCATTGTGTAGCGAGGAAACCATGGCTTTACCCAAGGTTACAAGTCCCTCAGGGATTAGGCTGAGAGTTGAACCCTGACTGGTAAAGCTCCAAAGCCCAGGTTCTTTTCTATCGTATCACACGACTCTTCTGTCTCTCGTTTAGTCAGTCTAGTGTTTAGTCTCCTGGAGGGGGAAGAAGTGACTCGACTGCTCCGAGTTTCCCGTTTAACGACACCCCTTCCCAGACCCCACCAGAGTAGGATAAAGAACTCTGCCACTCCACAGGGGCCTAATGAAAATGTGCACTTCACAAAGTTCCATCCGTCAGAGTTACTACTGCACATGTCCGGTTCAAAGTAGGGATTCTACCCCTGGGGGACAAAAATGAGAGCTCTCATTACCTTTTTTATCAAGTTGTCTTCCAATTCCAAGCTGCCGGAATTAGGTGGGCAAAGAAGGCTTGGGGTTATACACGCTGATAAATTATAAGCTGTCATCTGATTGGATGAGGAATGTTGCTCAATGTTGTATAACACTCCAAAAAGGTATCGCAAGAGAACCACATTTGCTCTTGGCAGCTGGGCTAAAAGCCTAAGGTCAGAAAAATACACTTTTAAATTAGGCAAGGGATTCCACTTAGGAGGTTGGAAATACAGAGACAGGGAACAGGATACATCCTTGTGTATCTAGCACACAACCCGCTGTAGCAGAGTTCCAGGCATGAATGTATACAAAATTGTTGCACTGAATTCAGTTCCTGAGCCAGATAAACACTTCTCTGGTTAGTTAAATGTATGACAGACTCTTAAGGTCATAACCCTGGCAGTCGATGCTCTTGCATCTGTCCTGGACCAGGGGATGTCGTCTACCAGTTTCATGGATCCAGAAGGTGTAAAACGGCCAAGGATTCCACATTAATAACATCAGGAGAAGAACAATAAGAGCCCTAAAGCGTGCCTCTATTCTGAAGCTGACCCCCATGGGTGTGAAGAATTGAAACTCTTTGGCATTGGTCATGATTTTAGTGGGCAAAGCTGCAAAACGTAAGCCAATGTTCTCCTAATAGTATGTTGGCTGTATTTCTGAGATGTGACCAGAGTAGAGTAATTATTGCATCATTACCTCTGGGCTGCAGTTATCTTCTCCTCTTCGTTCCCTTGATCAATAACACTGAGCCATTTGTCATAGAGATCGGTTAACAATACACTTCCTGGGATATTTCTAAGAAAATCCTTATGGAGATAAAAAATATGTATATATATTATAGAAAATATGTATTGGAAATATTACAGAGAAAATATGTAGTTAAAAAATTCAGTTCAGCCCCCACTTCCTTCACAGATAGCCAAACTGTGACCCACACGGAGCTCGCCTCTGACTCTCCGTTTACTGGCACACGCAGGAGCAGGTGCTTGGATTTTCTCCCGCTAAAACTTAGAGGCAGAAAAGCAGAGCTTAGGCTGTGGTGGAAATGAACATAAAGCTCCCTTCTATCATCTGGAACTTATTTTTTGTGTGTGCTTTTTTTGCAAAGTACCACAAACTGACAGGGTCTGGCCATAGACCATCCTAAATCCTATTAGCTTTTTGGACAGAAACACACATACCCATGTTGCTTGTTTTAAACACAGTGCTAGCTCTTAATTCTAGCAAGAAAAGTTCTGAAACAATCAAAACACAAACAGGTGGGCTCTTGCACACGTATTAGGAAAGAACTAGGTCTTCTCACTCGGGGTATGTGTGCTCCCTGGAAGAAAGCTTCTCTCATAATTGCTTCATTCTTCCTTTTCTTAGCTGTCTAAAAGGCGAGAGTCTACTGGCAGACTCACTGTGGTCCTGAGGATAGATTCATTTCTAGTTTAGGCCAATTCTCCAGTTAGTTTGACATGTTATTATCAAGGCCAAGGTTGCAGAGACTGATTCTCCACCAAGATCAGTCAACTTCAGGAAGAGAAAACTTTAGAAATGTCTAAGCACTATACCCACAAGTGCTCACCCTCTTCCTAGTCGGTGCTTATCACACGGAATCAGGAAAGAACCTACTCACTCTTGCTAGAAAATCGATTCCATGTGTGCACCTTACAGAGGGCAACACCCATCTTGCTACCTAGTGTATCATCATTCTTCTCCTGTCTCCTGAGGCCTATATGTATATTACTACTGGATATCACTATGGCCCCAGTATAAGAGTGGTTGCCTAAGTCATTTCTGGACTTTGCTATTTATCACATCTTCGAACATTAATGGGGGACAAGGAAAGACCAAACGTGACAGATTCTAAGACTGCAGTCATTACTATATTAGCATAGGGTTGTTCAGACCTGTTAATAAGTGCCAAAGTGGATGGATTAAATTCTTCCTCTGTTCTACTTCTTTTGGAATCTTTGCCTTCATTACGAGGGTGGTGAGGATATTTGCTTTGGTAAACAGTGTGTATGTGTCAGTGCATATTTTGAAATTTTTTTCATGACTCGTAATCATTTCAGTATTAGTATTTTGCATGGAGTCTTCCGGAGTGAAGTTGGAGAGGATGGTGTGTGATGAAAACAGAATGTATTTCTAACATATGGGGCTTTTAACTCCTAAAGTAGCTTCCTTAAATTTTGAATTTGTCAAGCGTTTTTCAGTTTCTCAGGTTCTTAATCTATTATGTCCATTATGGTTCTTGAGCAGTCATGATGAAGGACACCAATCATAGCTTCAGTTACTCATGTGTGCATAATGCTAGAACCTTCCCTACCTTTAAGACGGATGCGACCACAAGAACAGATTCTCTGTACAGGTTCACTTTGACCCCAGAATTTAGTTTATCCTTTAGATCTCTGCATGATATTATATTGGCTGATTTGCTGAAGATGCCTTCTGTGAGTGGCCCTCTTCGATTAAGAAAGGAAAGCATACCCTGTAGGAAGAAAAGAAAAGTATATGGCATCTCATATCCACAAACGCAGAGCACAAGCTTGGCTTCGTTTTGAAAGAGAAGGGGAATGTAATGGTACACTGTTTTAGAACGGTAAGGACGAAAGTCTATTTAGATTGGTTTTTTTTTCAGTGTCTCTCTCTATACTTCCTACCCAAATATCCATTTTACAATCATACACTGAAACATTTTTAACACTTCTTTTAGTCATATTTTCCTTTCCATTGAGTTTACATTTTTAAGTCAAACATTTCTGTTTCAAGGCCTTTGCGGAATCACCGTCTGTTTCCTACTTTACCATTCTTTTCTCATTATTCCCTTACATGGATGCTCTTCCCCAAGTATGGTAGTCGATTTAGGAAATACTCATTTCCCATTTGTTTATTTCTCTTTAAGTGCCTGTATACTCCATTCCTACTTGTTCTATTTCCTTCCCTCTTTTAAAGTCAGGCTCAAAAACTCTCTTGTCCTTCTCTGATTACCCTCCCTTCTCATGAGTCTTTCATTGTCTTTTGCTCTATCTTCATGTCCTCTCCCTGCTGTGTAGAAAGTTAATGAGGGCTGCACTCAGGGAATCCAACGGATCTGAAGTCTATTATGCTACGTATCTATTGTGTGAGCTGGGGCACATACATACTGTACTGAGGCTTTTCTGATTCGTTTGGGAAGTGCGGAGGATGATAATCCTAGCTAGCCCCTAAATTTGCTGTGATGCAAGGAACTGGGGGAGTAGCTAGCAGGTAACATGCTAGCTAATATGATACATTTCTTCATGTCTAGCAGAACGTTCCCTCCATCCCGTACAGTGCTTGCAGAGACACCGAATACTCAGTGAATGTCAACACTGACAATTCACTATAGCAGTTTGAGATAACACAGGCCAAATTCTGGGGCTTTCATGTGACATATTCTGTTAGGATTAACAGATTCTTATTTGCCAGAGGATGAATCTAGGCTCGTGTTAGATGTTTGCAGTTGTTAGACTGAGTAGACTCCGCTGAAGGAGACTTGAGACTAATGTGAGTTCAGGAAGGCAATGAAGGGAGACTGTGAAGATGAGCTGGACTCTCAGAGACTCACATACACAGAGTCCAGTTTGACTGATCTGAACAGGACTCCGTGGGTCTTTGTGGAAACAAGAGACAAGTGGAATGGACAACAATGTCTTTTCCTGTTGCATTTGCCTCATGACTCTGCAGGACTTAAATCAGATTCTCTTCTTTGAAATAACAGTAACAGAGCTTCTCAGCCAAAGCCAGTGGCTGTCCAATGACTTCTCTATTTGGGGATAGATTTGGTTGAGGACGCTTGGCCTCTAAAGATTCCCCTCCTCAGGTGGGCTATAGAAGACCAAAATGAGATGACCTACCAGAATTGGGAAGGCCAGGTTGTCTTTATCACACACATCCGTGAGGGAAACTCCAAAGAGCTGTCCCGGCTTTGCAGAAGGTGGGGCTGTGCCCTGGTTGTCCTGGCAAGTGCTGCAACCCCGACAAAAGGCCCTGTCTCCGAAAGAACGGCTTTTCACTGTCTTCTGGCCGGAGTCTAAGGAAGAAGTGAGAGTACTAGTAGTAGTAGTTGTTGTTTAATACGCTGAACCTTCTTTTTCCTTCTTTTTTTTTTTTTAAAGATTTTATTTATTTTTTGACAGAGAGAGAGAGACAGCGAGAGAGGGAACACAAGCAGGGGGAGGGGGAGAGGGAGAAGCAGGCTTCCCTCGGAGCAGGGAGCCCGATGCGGGGCTCGATCCCAGGACCCCGGGATCATGACCTGAGCTGAAGGCAGACGCTTAACGACTGAGCCACCCAGGTGCCCCAGACTCATCTTAATTCCTGATGACTTGTATTTTCCTAAAGGTTTCCTCAAAGCAATGTGGTAAGCATCATAAAACCAAGAAATGTCAAAAGCATGTAGGGATTGATGATACGTGTCTCCAGGTTCTTAATCGAAAGTCTACCTTCTAAGGTGGACTGCTGCCAGTTAGCTGTGATTAGCTAGGCTCAAATCATACTAGCTCTAGTCTCAGGGGCACTTCTCTTAGTCCTATTAATGGCTTTTTTTGGATTACATCCATCATCTTATTTAATCTACACAAGAATTCTAAGATTTAGTCCTTATTTTTATCCACATTTTAGAGATGAATAAACTGATGCTGAGCTAGAATAACTGGCCAAAGATAATATAGCTGGTAAATGGGGGCACAGGAATTTACACTCTTGAAAGGTTGTTTGACATCAAGTTAAGTCCTTTTTTCTCAGTGATGCCAGTTCTTTTCAACCCGTTGTAAAGGGCACTGGAATCCTGTGGTGCCTCAAGAGCCCCTGAGTGAAAAGAGGAGGGAGGAGAAGAAAGTCCCCTTGCTCTGGCTTCAACCAGAGCACATCTGATATACATAAATATATACATTATGTTTATATATTTATATAGTATAAGTATCTAATTATATATTATAATTATAACTACATACATATGTAGTTATATATGTGTGTGTATATATATATATATATATATATATAGCACCCATTTAGATATTTGTGACAATAAATTCCCAAACACTGTAGCATACCATGATGAGTCCTAATGCCATTGTGATCTACATTAGAATCTTCTTGAAGTCAGAGACCTCATCTTATCCTTTCTTTGGTCTCACAACAGTGTGCAACCTCCCTTGACCTGTGAGCCAGCCTTCGGAACAAGGAGCAGATGGAAATCCCTGCCCTGGCGATGCTTGGGGCTCCAGAAGAGCGCTGTCTAAGCATCTCCCATGACCCCTGGCAACCTTGCTGTCTGCTTCTCACTAAAGCCAATTAAATGATTCCCGGTACCTGCAGCCTTCTCGCTGTTAGCACGACTCATTGAGTTCTCTCCCAAGAGGGAAGTGATGTCTTCTCCAAATATTCTGAGGCAATTTTCAAGGAGAATTTGGACAAGAGATATCTGTAACACAAAAAGACAAAAATGGGGTGCTCTTTTTCATAGGGCATAGTTATAAATCACATTTTGTATATAGACCTTGGATCTAAGAAAAAATGTGAAAGACTTCCCAGAAAAATTCAGAGTTGAGACAAATACGTAGAAACCTGGGGCGCCTGGGTGGCTCAGTTGGTTAAGCGTCTGCCTTCAGCTCAGGTCCTCATCCCAGGGTGCTGGGATCAGCCCTACATCGGGCTCCCTGCTCAGCAGGAAGCCTGCTTCTCCCTCTCCCACTCCCCTGGCTTGTGTTCCCTCTATCACTGTGTCTCTCTCTGTCAAGTAAATAAATAAAAGCTTAAAAAAAACCAAAAAAACAAAAAACTTAGAGACCAGAGTTCTCTAAGAAATAACTTAGAAAGAGTGATACTTTCCCGTGTACTTTGGGTACACATTTTAAAATACTGCACCTCAGTGGGCTAAAGTTATAATGCATGGCCTAGTTTAATAGCTAACATTTTGGGAACAGTGGTGACGTCTTTAAGCCTAGGATACATTTCGGGGCCCCTCAGTTGAGCGTCTGACTCTTGATTTCGGCTCAGATCACGATCTCATGGTGGTGAGATCCAGCCCTACACGGAGCCAACTTTGGGCTCCGTGCTCAGCGGGAAATTGGCTTGGCTTCTCCCTATCCCTCTTCTTCTGCCCCTGCCCCGCTCACACTCTCTCTTTCCCTCTCTCAAATAAATACATATTAAAAAATAAATAAAACTAGGATAATTTTCAAAGTAGCCTACCTTAGTAAAGTTTACTTAGTTTTTGTTTTTACATTTTGTTTCCAGTTTTATTGAGCTGTAACTGATGTTGAACATCCTATTAAACTTTATAAAGTATGAACAAAAACTTAAGAAAACCATTTCTTAACTGAAGAAGTATCTCAAAGTTGGGAAGCAGAGATTTTTGTGGGGTTGTGAGGGAAAACCCTCACAGCTGGAGAGAAAACATATCTGTTTGTCTAACTTCAGTCACTTCTCATGCATTGCTTTGCGTAATGCTGGCTCTCTGTGGGAGCTTGGGGAAGACCTGTCATCTTGTTAGGATGTTCAGGAATCTTTTCCTAGTTTCTGTATGACGTAGCCGAGGTGAAATAGTAGCCGAGTACTTCTCTAGATGAGCCACAATTTGCAGAGGAAAGCCAATGTGTTTGGAGCCATGGGAGCTCATATTGCCCAAGCCACCTAGGATGTGCCAGTCATGAGCAGAGGAGCTGACTGTTGTCGCCATTGTGTAGCGAGGAAACCATGGCTTTACCCAAGGTTACAAGTCCCTCAGGGATTAGGCTGAGAGTTGAACCTTGACTGGTAAAGCTCCAAAGCCCAGGTTCTTTTCTATCGTATCACACGACTCTTCTGTCTCTAGTTTAGTCAGTCGAGTGTTTAGTCTCCTGGAGGGGGAAGAAGTGACTCGACTGCTCCGAGTTTCCCGTTTAACGACACCCCTTCCCAGACCCCAGCAGAGTAGGATAAAGAACTCTGCCACTCCACAGGGGCCTAATGAAAATGTGCACTTCACAAAGTTCCATCCGTCAGAGTTACTACTGCACATGTCCGGTTCAAAGTAGGGATTCTACCCCTGGGGGACAAAAATGAGAGCTCTCATTACCTTTTTTATCAAGTTGTCTTCCAATTCCAAGCTGCCAGAATTAGGTGGGCAAAGAAGGTTTGGGGCTATACACACTGATAAATTATAAGCTGTCATCTGATTGGATGAGGAATGTTGCTCAATGTTGTATAACACTCCAAAAAGGTATCGCAAGAGAACCACATTTGCTCTTGGCAGCTGGGCTAAAAGCCTAAGGTCAGAAAAATACACTTTTAAATTAGGCAAGTGATTCCACTTAGGAGGTTGGAAATACAGAGACAGGGAACAGGATAGATCCTTGTGTATCTAGCACACAACCCGCCGTAGCAGAGTTCCAGGCATGAATGTATACAAAATTGTTGCACTGAATTCAGTTCCTGAGCCAGATAAAAACTTCTCTGGTTAGTTAAATGTTTGACAGACTCTTAAGGTCATAACCCTGGCAGTCGATGCTCTTGCATCTGTCTTGGACCAGGGGATTTCGTCGACCAGTTTCACGTATCCACATCTTGTAAAACGGCCAATGATTCCACATTAATAATATCAGGAGAAGAACAATAACAGCCCTAAAGCGTGCCTCTACTCTGAAGCTGACCCCCATGGGTGTGAAGAATTGAAACTCTTTGGCATCGGTCATGATTTTAGTGGGCAAAGCTGCAAAACGTAAGCCAATGTTCTCCTAATAGTATGTTGGCTGTATTTCTGAGATGTGACCAGAGTAGAGTAATTATTGCATCATTACCTCTGGGCTGCAGTTATCTTCTCTTCGTTCCCTTGATGACTAACACCGAGCCATTTGTCATAGTGATCGGATAAGAGTATAGTTCCTTGGATATTTCTCAGGAAATCCTTATGAAGATAATAAAAATGTATATATATTATAGAAAATATGTATTGGAAATATTACAGAGAAAATATGTAGTTAAAAAATTCAGTTCATCCCCCAATTCCTTCACAGATACCCAAACTGTGACCCACACGGAGCTCGCCTCTGACTCTCCTTTGACTGGCACACGCAGGAGCAGGTGCTTGGATTTTCTCCCGCTAAAATTTAGAGGCATAAAAGCAGAGCTTAGGCTGTGGTGGAAATGAACATAAAGCTCCCTTCTATCTTCTGTAACTTATTTTTTGTGTGTGCTTTTTTTGCAAAGTACCACAAACTGACAAGGTCTGGCTATAGAGCATCCTAAATCCTATTAGCTTCTTGGACAGAAACACACATACCCATGTTGCTTGTTTTAGACACAGTGCTAGCTCTTAATTCTAGCAAGAAAAGTTCTGAAACAGTCAAAACACAAACAGGTGGGCTCTTGCACACATATTAGGAAAGAAGTAGGTCTTCTCACTCGGGGTATGTGTGCTCCCTGGAAGAAAGCTTCTCTCATAATTGCTTCATTCTTCCTTTTCTTAGCTGTCTAAAAGGCGAGAGTCTAATGGCAGACTCACTGTGGTCCTGAGGATAGATTCATTTCTAGTTTAGGCCAATTCTCCAGTTAGTTTGACATGATATTATCAAGGCCAAGGTTGCAGAGTCTGATTCTCCACCAAGATCAGTCAACTTCAGGAAGAGAAAACTTTAGAAATGTCTAAGCACTATACCCACAAGTGTTCCCCCTCCTCCTTGTCGGTGCTTATCACACGGAATCAGGAAAGAACCTACTTACTCTTGCTAGAAAATCGATTCCATGTGTGCACCTTACAGAGGGCAGTACTCATCTTGCTACCTAGTGTATCATCATTCTTCTCCTGTCTCCTGATGCCTATATGTATATTACTACTAGATATCACCATGGCCCCAGTGTAGGAGTGGTTACCTAAGTCATTTCTGGACTTTGCTATTTATCACATCTTCGAACATTAATGGGGGACAAGGGAAGACCAAATGTGACTGAGATTCTAAGACTGTAGTCAACTACATTAACATAGGGTTGTTCAGAGCTGCTAATAAGTGCCAAGTTGGATGGATTAAATTCTCCCCCTGTTCTATTTCTTTTGGAATCTTTGCCTTCATTAGGAGGGTGGCGAGGATATTTGCTTTGGTAAACAGTGTGTATGTGTCAGTGCGTATTTTGAAATTTATTATCATGACTCGTAGTCATTTCAGTATTAGTATTTTGCATGGAGTCTTCAGGAGTGAAGGTGGGGAGGGCGGTGTGTGGTGAAAACAGAAAGTATTACTAACATATGGGGCTTTTAACTCCTAAAGTAGCTTCCTTAAATTTTGAATTTGTCAAGCGTTTTTCAGTTTCTCAGGTTCTTAACCTATGATGCCCATTATGGTTCTTGAGCAGTCATGATGAAGGACACCAATCATAGCTTCAGTTACTCGTGTGGGGATAATGCTAGAACCTTCCCTACCTTTAAGACGGATGCGACCACAAGAAGAGATTCGCTGTACAGGTTCACTTTTACCCCAAAATTTAGTTTCTCCTTTAGATCTCTGCATGATATTATATTGGCTGATTTGCTGAAGATGCCTTCTGTGAGTGGCTCTTTTTGATTAATAAAGGAAAGCATACCCTGTAGGAAGAAAAGAAAAGTATATGGCATCTCAAATCCAGAAACGCAGAGCACAAGCTTGTCTTCGTTTTGAAAGAGGAGGGGAATGTATTGGCACACTGTTTTAGAGCGGTAAGGACGAAAGTCAATTTAGATTGGTTTTTTTTCAGTGTCTCTCTCTATACTTTCTACCCAAATATCCATTTTACAGTCATACACTGAAACATTTTTAACACTTCTTTTAGTCATATTTTCCTTTCCATTGAGTTTACACTTTTAAGTCAAACATTTCTGCTTCAAGGCCTTTGCGGAATCACCGTCTGTTTCCTACTTTACCATTCTTTTCTCATTATTCCCTTACATAGATGCTCTTCCCCAAGTAGGGAAGTCGATTTAGGAAATACTCATTTCCCATTTGTTTATTTCTCTTTAAGTGCCTGTATACTCCATTCCTACTTGTTCTATTTCCTTCCCTCTTTTAAAGTCAGGCTCAAAAACTCTCTTGTCCTTCTCTAATTACCCTACCTTCTCATGAGTCTTTCATTGTCTTTTGCTCTATTTTCATGTCCTCTCCCTGCTGTGTAGAAAGTTAATGAGGGCTGCACTCAGGGAATCCGACGGATCTAAAGTCTATTATACTACTTATCTATTGTGTGACCTGGGGCACATACATACTGTACTGAGGCTATTCTGATTCGTTTGGGATGATAATCCTAGCTAGCCCCTAAATTTGCTGTGATGCAAGGAACTGGGGGAGTAGCTAGCAGGTAACATGCTAGCTAATATGATACATTTCTTCATGTCTAGCAGAACGTCCTCTCCATCCCGTACAGTGCTTGCAGAGACACTGAATACTCAGTTAATGTCAACACTGACAATTCACTACAGCAGTTTGAGATAACACAGCCCAAACTCTGGGGCTTTCATTTGACATATTCTGTTAGGATTAACAGATTCCTATTTGCCAGAGGATGAGTCTATCCTCATGTCAGATGTTTGCAGTTGTTAGACTGAGTAGACTCCGCTGAAGGAGACTTGAGACTAATGTGAGTTCAGGAAGGCAATGAAGGGAGAGTGTGAAAATGAGCTGGACTCTCAGAGACTCACATACACAGAGTCCATTTTGACTGATCTGAACAGGCCTCCATGGGTCTTTGTGGAAACAAGACACAAGTGGAATGGACAACAATGTCTTTTCCTGTTGCATTTGCCTCATGATTCTGCACGACCTCAATCAGATTCTACTCTTTGCAATAACAGTAACAGAGCTTCTTAGGCAAAGCCAGTGGCTGTCTAACGACTTCTCCATTTGGGAGTAGATTTGGATGAGGACGCTTGGCCTCTCAGACATTCCCCTCCTTAGAGGTCTATAGAAGACCAAAATGAGATGACCTACCAGAATTGGGAAGGCCAGGGTTTCTATATAACACACATCCATGAGGGAAACTCCAAAGAGCTGTCCTGGCTTTGCGGAAGGTGGGGCTGTGCCCTGGTTTTCCTGGCAAGTGCTGCAACCCCAACCAAAGGCCCTGTCTCCGAAAGAACGGATTTTCACTGTCTTCTGGCCGGAGTCTAAGGAAGAAGTGAGAGTACTAGTAGTAGTAGTTGTTGTTTAATTTGTTGAACCTTCTTTTTCCTTTTCTTTTTTTTTAAAGATTTTGTTTATTTTTTGACAGAGAGAGACAGCGAGAGAGGGAACACAAGCAGGGGGAGGGGGAGAGGGAGAAGCAGGCTTCCCTCGGAGCAGGGAGCCCGATGCGGGGCTCGATCCCAGGACCCCGGGATCATGACCTGAGCTGAAGGCAGACGCTTAACGACTGAGCCACCCAGGTGCCCCAGACTCATCTTAGTTCCTGATGACTTGTATTTTCCTAAAGGTTTCCTCAAAGCAATGTGGTAAGCATCATAAAACCAAGAAATGTCAAAAACACGTAGGGATTGATGATACGTGTCTCCAGGTTCTGAATCGAAAGTCTACCTTCTAAGGTGGACTGCTGCCAGTTAGCTGTGATTAGCTAGGCTGAAATCATACTAGATCTAGTCTCAGGGGCACTTCTCCTAGTCCTATTAATGGCTTTTTTTGGATTACATCCATCATCTTATTTAATCTACACAACAATTCTAAGATTTAGACCTTATTTTTATCCACATTTTAGAGATGAATAAACTGATGCTGAGCTAGAATAACTGGCCAAAGATAATATAGCTGGTAAATGGGGGCACAGGACTTTACACTCTGGAGAGGTTGTTTGACATCAAGTCAAGTCCTTTTCTCTCAGTGATGCCAGTTCTTTTCAACCCGTTGCAAAGGGCACTGGAATCCTGTGGTGCCTCAAGAGCCCCTGAGTGAAAAGAGGAGGGAGGAAAAGAAGGCCCCTTGCTCTGGCTTCAACCAGAGCACATCTAATATACATAAATATATACATTATGTTTATATATTTATATAGTATAAGTATCTAATGATATATCATATATATAACTACATACATATGTAGTTATATATGTGTATATATATATATATATATATATATATATATATATATATAGCACCCATTTAGACATTGGTTACAATAAATTCCCATCACTGTAGCATACCATGATGATTCCTAATGCTGTTATGATCTGCACTAGAAACTTCTTGAAGTCAGAGACCTCATCTTATCCTTTCTTTGGTCTCACAACAGTGTGCAACCTCCCTTGACCTGTGAGCCAGCCTTCGGAACAAGGAGCCGATGGAAATCACTGCCCTGGCGATGCTCTGGGCTCCAGAAGAGCGCTGTCTAAGCATCTCCCATGACCCCTGGCAACCTTGCTGTCTGCTTCCCCCAAAGCCAATTAAAATATTCCCGGTACCTGCAGCTTTCTCGCTGTTAGCACGACTCATTGAGTTCTCTCCCAAGAGGGAAGTGATGTCTTCTCCAAATATTCTGAGGCAATTTTCAATGAGAAATGCGACAAGAGAAATCTGTAACACAAAAAGACAAAAATGGGGTGCTCTTTTTCATAGGGCATAGTTATAAATCACATTTTGTATATAGACCTTGGATCTAAGAAAAAATGTGAAAGACTTCCCAGAAAAATTCAGAGTTGAGAAAATTACGTAGAAACCAGGGGCACCTGGGTGGCTCAGTCGGTTAAGCGTCTGCCTTCGGCTCAGGTCATCATCCCAGGGTGCTGGGATCAGCCCTACATCGGGCTCCCTGCTCAGCGGGAAGCCTGCTTCTCCCTCTCCCACTCCGCCTGCTTCTGTTCCCTCTCTCGCTGTGTCTCTCTCTGTCGTGTAAATAAATAAAATCTTAAAAAAAAACAAAAACCAAAAAACATAGAGACCAGAGTTCTAAGAAATAACTTAGAAAGAGTGATACTTTCCCGTGTACTTTGGGTACACATTTTAAAATACTGCTCATCAGTGGGCTAAAGTTATAATGTGTGGCCGAGTTTAATAGCTAACATTTTGGGAACAGTGGTTACGTCTTGAAGCGTAGGATAAATTTCGGGGCCCCTCAGTTGAGCGTCTGACTCTTGATTTCGGCTCAGATCACGATCTCATGGTTGTGAGATCCAGCCCCACATGGAGCCAACTTTGGGCTCCGTGCTCAGCGGGGAATCGGCTTGGGCTTCTCCCTCTCCCTCTCCCTCTTCCTCAGCCCCTGCCCCGCTCACGCTCTCTCTTTCCCTCTCTCAAATAAATACATATCAAAAAATAAATAAAACTAGGATAATTTTCAAAGTAGCCTACCTTATTAAAGTTTGCTTAGTTTTGGTTTTTAAATTTTGTTTCCAGTTTTATTGAGCTGTATCTGATGTATAACATCTTATTAAACTTTATAAAGTATGAACAAAAACTTAAGAAAACCATTTCTTAAGTGAAGAAGTATCTTAAAGGTTGGAAGCAGAGATTTTTGTGGGGTTGTGAGGGAAAACCCACACAGCTGGAGAGAAAACGTATCTGTCTGTGTAACTTCAGTCCCTTCTCATGCATTGCTTTGCCTCATGCTGGATCTCTGTGTGAGCTTGGGGAAGACCTGTCATCTTGTTAGGATATTCTGCAATCTTTTGGTAGTTTCCGTGTGACATAGCAGAGGTGAAATAGTAGCCGAGTACTTCTCTAGATGAGCCACAATTTGCAGAGGAAAGCCAATGTGTTTGGAGCCATGGGAGCTCATATTGCCCAAGCCACCTAGTATGTGCCTGTCATGACCAGAGGAGCTGACTGTTGTCGCCATTGTGTAGCGAGGAAACCATGGCTTTACCCAAGGTTACAAGTCCCTCAGGGATTAGGCTGAGAGCTGAACCTTGACTGGTAAAGCTCCAAAGCCCAGGTTCTTTTCTATCGTATCACACGACTCTTCTGTCTCTCGTTTAGTCAGTCTAGTGTTTAGTCTCCTGGAGGGGGAAGAATGACTCGACTGCTCCGAGTTTCCCGTTTAACGACACCCCTTCCCAGACCCCATCAGAGTAGGTTGAAGAACTCTGCCACTCCACAGGGGCCTAATGAAAATGTGCACTTCACAAAGTTCCACCCGTCAGAGTTACTACTGCACATGTCCGGTTCAAAGTAGGGATTCTACCCCCTGGGGGACTAAAATGAGAGCTCTCATTACCTTTTTTATCAAGTTGTCTTTCAATTCCAAGCTGCCGGAATTAGGTGCGCAAAGAAGGCTTGGAGCTATACACACTGATAAATTATAAGCTGTCATCTGATTGGATGAGGAATGTTGCTCAATGTTGTATAACACTCCAAAAAGGTATCGCAAGAGAACCACATTTGCTCTTGGCAGCTGGGCTAAAAGCCTAAGGTCAGAAAAATACACTTTTAAATTAGGCAAGTGATTCCACTTAGGAGGTTGGAAATACAGAGACAGGGAACAGGATAGATCCTTGTGTATCTAGCACACAACCTGCCGTAGCAGAGTTCCAGGCATGAATGTATACAAAATTGTTGCACTGAATTCAGTCCTGAGCCAGATAAACACTTCTCTGGTTAGTTAAATGTTTGACAGACTCTTAAGGTCATAACCCTGGCAGTCGATGCTCTTGCATCTGTCTTGGACCAGGGGATTTCGTCGACCAGTTTCATGGATCCAGAAGGTGTAAAACGGCCAAGGATTCCACATTAATAACATCAGGAGAAGAACAATAAGAGCCCTAAAGCGTGCCTCTATTCTGAAGCTGACCCCCATGGGTGTGAAGAATTGAAACTCTTTGGCATCGGTCATGATTTTAGTGGGCAAAGCTGCGAAACGTAAGCCAATGTTCTCCTAATAGTATGTTGGCTGTATTATGGAGATGTGACCAGAGTAGAGTAATTTTTGCTTCATTACCTCTGGGCTGCAGTTATCTTCTCCTCTTCGTTCCCTTGATCAATAACACCGAGCCATTTGTCATAGTGATCGGATAACAATATACTTCCTTGGATATTTCTAAGAAAATCCTTATGGAGATAAAAAAAATATGTATATATATTATAGAAAATATGTATTGGAAATATTACAGAGAAAATATGTAGTTAAAATATTCAGTTCATCCCCCACTTCCTTCACAGATAGCCAAACTGTGACCCACACGGAGCTCGCCTCTGACTCCTCGTTTACTGGCACACGCAGGAGCAGGTGCTTGGATTTTCTCCCGCTAAAACTTAGAGGCATAAAAGCAGAGCTTAGGCTGTGGTGGAAATGAACATAAAGCTCCCTTCTATCATCTGGAACTTATTTTTCATGTGTGCCTTTTTTGCGAAGTACCACAAACTGACAGGGTCTGGCCATAGACCATCCTAAATCCTATTAGCTTCTTGGACAGAAACACACATTCCCATGTTGCTTGTTTTAGACACAGTGCTAGCTCTTAATTCTAGCAAGAAAAGTTCTGAAACAATCAAAACACAAACAGGTGGGCTCTTGCACACATATTAGGAAAGAACTAGGTCTTCTCACTCGGGGTATGTGTGCTCCCTGGAAGAAAGCTTCTCTCATATTTGCTTCATTCTTCCTTTTCTTAGCTGTCTAAAAGGCGGGAGTCTAATGGCAGACTCACTGTGGTCCTGAGGATAGATTCATTTCTAGTTTAGGCCAATTCTCCAGTTAGTTTGACATGATATTATCAAGGCCAAGGTTGCAGAGACTGATTCTCCACCAAGATCAGTCAACTTCAGGAAGAGAAAACTTTAGAAATGTCTAAGCACTATACCCACAAGTGCTCACCCTCTTCCTAGTCGGTGCTTATCACACGGAATCAGGAAAGAACCTTCTCACTCTTGCTAGAAAATCGATTCCATGTGTGCACCTTACAGAGGGCAACACCCATCTTGCTACCTAATGTATCATCATTCTTTTCCTGTCTCCTGATGCCTATATGTATATTACTACTGGATATCACTATGGCCCCAGTGTAGGAGTGGTTACCTAAGTCATTTCTTGACTTTGCTATTTATCACATCTTCGGACATTATCGGGACAATGGAAGACCAAATGTGACTGAGATTCTAAGACTGTACTCATTACTTCATTAACATAGTGTTGTTCAGACCTGTTAATAAGTGCCAAGGTGGATGGATTAAATTCTTTCCCTGTTCTATTTCTTTTAGAAGGTTTGCCTTCATTAGGAGGGTGGCGAGGATGTTTGCTTTGGTAAACAGTGTGTATGTGTCAGTGCGTATTTTGAAATTTATTATCATGACTCGTAGTCATTTCAGTATTAGTATTTTGCATGGAGTCTTCAGGAGTGAAGGTGGGGAGGGCGGTGTGTGGTGAAAACAGAAAGTATTACTAACATATGGGGCTTTTAACTCCTCAAGTAGCTTCCTTACATTTTGATTTTGTCAAGCGTTTTTCAGTTTGTCAGGTTCTTAAACTATTATGCCCGTTATGGTTCTTGAGCTGTCATGATGAAGGACACCAATCATAGTTTCAGTTACTTGTGTGTAGATAATGCTAGAACCTTCCCTACCTTTAAGACGGATGCGACCACATGAACAGATTCGCTGTACAAGTTCACTTTGACCCCAGAATTGAGTTTGTCCTTGAGGATTCTGCAGGATTTTATATTGGCTGATTTGCTGAAGATGCCTTCTGTGAGTGGCCCTTTTTGATTAATAAAGGAAAGCATATCCTGTAGGAAGAAAAGAAAAGTATATGGCATCTCATATCCACAAATGCAGAGCACAAGCTTGCCTTCGTTTTGAAAGAGGAGGGGAATGTAATGGCACACTGTGTTAGAGCGGGAAGGAGTAAAGTCAATTTAGATTCGTTGTTTTTCAGTGTCTCTCTCTATACTTTCTACCCAAATATCCATTTTACAGTCATACACTGAAACATTTTTAACACTTCTTTTAATCAGATTTTCCCTTCCATTGAGTTTACATTTTTAAGTCAAACTTCTCTGCTTCAAGGCCTTTGCGGAATCACCGTCTGTTTCCTACTTTACCATTCTTTTCTCATTATTCCCTTACATAGATGCTCTTCCCCAAGTAGGGAAGTCGATTTAGGAAATACTCATTTCCCATTTGTTTATTTCTCTTTAAGTGCCTGTATACTCCATTCCTACTTGTCCTATTTCCTTCCCTCTTTTAAAGTCAGGCTCAAAAACTCTCTTGTCCTTCTCTGATTACCCTCCCTTCTCATGAGTCTTTCATTGTCTTTTGCTCTATGTTCATGTCCTCTCCCTGCTGTGTAGAAAGTTAATGAGGGCTGCACTCAGGGAATCCAACGGATCTGAAGTCTATTATGCTACGTATCTTTTGTGTGCCCTGGGGCCCATACATACTGTACTGATGCTTTTCTGATTCGTTTGGGAAGTGCGGAGGATGATAATCCTAGCTAGCCCCTAAATTTGCTGTGATGCAAGGAACTGTGGGAGTAGCTAGCAGGTAACATGCTAGCTAATATGATACATTTCTTCATGTCTAGCAGAACGTTCCCTCCATCCCGTCCCGTGCTTGCAGAGACACCGAATACTCAGTGAATGTCAAAACTGACAATTCACTACAGCAGTTTGAGATAACACAGGCCAAACTCTGGGGCTTTCATTTCACATATTCTGTTAGGATTAACAGATTCCTATTTGCCAGAGGATGAGTCTATGCTCGTGTCAGATGTTTGCAGTTGTTAGACTGAGTACACTCCGCTGAAGGAGACTTGAGACTAATGTGAGCTCAGGAAGGCAATGAAGGGAGACTGTGAAGATGAGGTGGACTCTCAGAGACTCACATACACAGAGTCCATTTTGACTGATCTGAACAGGACTCCGTGGGTCTTTGTGGAAACAAGACACAAGTGGAATGGACAAGAATGACTTTTCCTGTTGTATTTGCCTCATGACTGTGTAGGACCTAAATCAGATTCTGTTCTTTGCAATAACAGTAACAGAGCTTCTCAGCCAAAGCCAGGGGCTGTCTAATGACTTCTCCATTTGGGGATAGATTTGGTTGAGGACGCTTGGCCTCTCAGAGTTTCCCCTCCTCAGGAGGGCTATAGAAGACCAAAATGAGATGACCTACCAGAATTGGGAAGGGCAGCTTGTCTTTATCACACACATCCGTGAGGGAAACTCCGAAGAGCTGTCCTGGTTTTGCGGAAGGTGGGGCTGTGCCCTGGTTTTCCCGGCTAGGGCTGGAGCCCAGACAACAGACCCAGTCTCTGAAAGAACGTCTTTTCACTGTCTTCCGGCCGGGGTCTAAGGAAGAAGTGAGATTAGTAGTAGTAGTCGTTGTTTTATTCGCTTAACCTTCTTTTCTTTTTTTTCTAAAGATTTTATTTATTTTTTGACAGATAGAGAGACGGCGAGAGATGGAACACAAGCAGGGGCAGCGGGAGAGGGAGAAGCAGGCTTCCCGCCCAGCATGGAGCCTAATGCAGGGCTCAATCCCAGGACACCGGGATCATGACCTGAGCCCAAGGGAGACGCTTAACAACTGAGCCACCCAGGCACCCCGCTTAACCTTATTTTCACCATCCCCATTCTACGGTACATTCATTGCAATGGCTAGAATAGGGAAACAGGCATTTGTTGTGTAGAATTCTCCATTTTTTGAAATTGGCCAATAGCATTCTTATGGTGTTAAGATTTCTTCCCCAGATCCTGCAAACTGATGGTGAAACCTAGAGACTTGATCAGACTTAGTGTCAATGCTTTCAATGCCATCTACTGCCTGTTGTGCTTTATCTTGAGGCACTTAACTTGTTGTTTGTTTCCTATTGGTAAGTATGATTAGTGGATTCATCCAGTGTCAGATCCGATTTTAAAAGCTCAAAAGATCTGGTATTCAAATCAAGCTGAGTTTGTTAATCATCTGCTTTCACAGTGAGTCTCCTCCCAGCCTTAGGTTTCCTCTTTGGCTTTCTGAGTGCTCAACTTTTTTTTTTTCTTTTAAGATTTTATTTATTTATTTGGCAGAGAGAGACAGCAAGAGAGGGAACACAAGCAGGGGGGGGATTGGGAGAGGGAGAAGCAGACTCCCACTGAGCAGGGAGCCCGATACAGGGCTAGATCCCAGGACCCTGGGATCATGACCTGAGCTGAAGGCAGACGCTTAACGACTGAGCCACCCAGGTGCCTCTGAGTGCTCATCTTTCTATGATCAAAAGGATCTGCCTTTCATGACATGATCCGCCTGACCCCACTTCTCAGGCAGCCTCTGGTGTCTCTGCTCTCGGCCATCCCCAAGGATGACTTCCTGCAGTCAGGGTTCTTGGGAAATAGTCATTACATGCTGGCTATGTGGTAAGATTCCAGGTGACTGTGTTTTCTTATGATACCCCACCAAGCTACCCAGAGATGATTTTTTTTTTTTGTAAATTATGTTTGATATTTACTGAAAAGAGTCTAATCCACAATGAATTGCACCCAATTCCTCACACATACTCAAACATACATGTATATACACCATACCAGTACAAGGCTTGAAAGAAAACATACAAAAAGAAAAACAATGAGAGATTATGAATGCCTGATTTATCCCCAATTTCCAGAGAAGATTTTGAATTACCCAACATTCCCTATCAAAGGAATGCAGAAGAAGAGCTTTACAAAGAAAAGGTGATCCGCAGTGAAAAGCTGAGTTGAAAGTTTCTACTGCTCAGCTATGAATGTTTTCCTTATAAGATACCTTAACATTTGCTTACATAATCTGCTTAAATAACTGAATTCTTTAAAAGTCCACAGAGGAGCCAAGCTGTAGAAGGATAAACAAATGAGCAACATTTCACCAAACACCCATAAACACCTGTCCACTGGGCTTTTCTGGGATGTAGTGAGTGCATCACCATATCCACTCACGTGGGTGGCAACACTCATGGCACTTGACCAGAGAGACCAGGATCTAAGAACCAGAAGCATCCTGGTTCTGCCACTTAGTTAGATTACTCAAAAGTTTTTAAGCTTTGGTTTGCTTAACTTTAACATAAATGCTGCTGCCTACAACTCGTTGAACTAAATGTAATGTACTACTCAGCACAAGGCATGGCTCATGGCAGCCTTGATAAAAGTAATTTCCTTGCTCAGAAGGCCTCAGGCAGTCTAGACATCAGTCTCTTCCCCCTCCAAAGCAGACATCACTCCCATTCTCTATTTGATTTTGCAACCTCTAGAAGGTAGGCAATCATGAAGGATTGCTACCACTTTACTTAACTAAGGCTCTTTCTTCCTGCCCTGAAATTGATTCCCCTACCATTTTAAAAGGAGTGAAGAAAGAAAGCAAATACATTCTTAAATCCAGGAGGAGATTCCTGTCCATCAAAATGTATGCATTTGCTGAAGACACATGTTAATATGTAAGTTGAGTTGTTGTATGCAACCTGGGTTCCCTACTCTTCCCCTAGTTTTATTATTTCTAAAACTACCCAAATAGATTCCATTATTCAGCTTTAATAAGAAGAATGCTCTTAAGAAGAATGTTGTATCCCTTGGTACAAAGCTATATATCTAGCTACTCTATGAGTATATACAGAAAATAAGTACACATTGGGTCCTATACTTTCTCCAAGGTATTTTCAGCCTTAGCTGGATGTTTTATAATGTACATTATTTGCTGTTAGAGTTCATGTTGCCTCTATTACTAATAAAAATATATGCTATAGCCATGAAAAATATAGGAATGATTAAACAAGCTAACTTTATGGAAACCTATTCTTTCTTAAACAGCCCTGGCAAGATTTGGGTTAATGTTTCCTAATGCTTGAATTAGGGTATGAATATTAAAAAATAAAATTTTGGAAACTTTGTGCTTATAGAATAACAATCATAACAATAAAATACTTTCTATTTTGGCCCAATACTTCTCAGATGAATAACACATTTTCATCAGAGAAAACAAATATCAATGGGAGAATACTGGAATGCTAGGGAAAAAAATAGCAAGAAGGAAGATTAAAAAGCCCTGACCACAAACATTCAGTCTAGCTCCAGCCTTGACCTGTGTCTGAAGCAGACATGGAAGGTGGGGGCAGAATTGAGACTTGAATTCTAACTGTAACCCCAAGGCCACTTCAGCCTAAGCCCGGAATAAATCCAATTCAGTTCCATAACTCTTTACTCCACTGGAGTTCTTCCATTCCAGGTGCATCTAAGCCATGCAGTCATTTGATTCCATCCTGTGATGGCCTGAGATACTAGATAAAACCCTGGAATAGGGAAGACCTGTTTCCAGGCCACAAACAGCTTGTGCTCTAAGAAGACACACAGATGTGTACTCACACAATTATATGTAGAAAGTGTTCTGGGGATACAGAGAAAGGAGTAACAGTCTACCTAGGAGAATTAAAACAAGCACACAACCTTCCTCGAAGTGAGTTGGGTCTTAAGACCTTTGGGTTTCTCTAAGCTTGATTCTGTGCAGTTTTGGGGTTCTTGCCTCTACGGTTCCTCCCCACCCCTCACAGAGAGAGTGAGCTCTGTGTCCTGAATTTGTGGTCAAGAGTGGAGACATGAGCCAAGAGAAGACACGTGAAGAAAGGGAAGGGGCTCACCTCTCCCTTGCTCATTCTGCGTTGGGTGCCTGGGCTTCAGGATGAACTGGCCTTGCATCTCTGCGAACCCCTGCTCCAGAAGGAGGGACTCCTGGAGGGTGGAAGGAGAGATGGAGTCCTCTGGTGTCTGCGGCAGCAGTGTGGTAGATGGAAGATGGCTCATTTTAATTCCATAGGGATCTTCATGTCCTATATGGAAAAAATATAGATTCAGGCTGATGGTGATGGCTCTGATCAAATCCCCCTTACCGTGAGTGTATGCATCACACTGGTATATGCTGCTATTCTGCTGGGGCTTCTGGCTAAAAAGGGCTGTGCCTCCTGAGTGAGCATCATATTCGCTCTTGTTGGGGACACCCTGCAAAAAGCAGGTGCCCAAGGAAAAGATTTTAAAAAGAGAAAAAAAATTTAAAGCATGTTACTTTACTCGGAATACAAAGATTCATCAGCGCATTGCACAATGCTGACTTTTGCTGTGTTTCCATCTGAGAATATTTAAGGCCTTCTAGTTTCTGCCTTGACACTAACGAGATCTGCACATCTTAGGCAAATTACTTGGCCCCTCTGAGCCTTACATTCATCCTTTGAAATGCTTGCCCTCACACAAACTTATAAGGATCAGAGTAAATATATTAATACGCATTGGTGGTTAATATTTTTTAAGTAATTGAACATATATATTAAGAATTGCTAACCTCTCTCACATAATGTCAGTTGAACAGATTTTTTTTCATTTCGTTTTGTCAATTTCTAGAGCCAGAGCTACTCAAGGGCAGTGGGATGGGTTGCCTTTATGCTTTATACTTCCCTCCCACTGCTGCCCTGCCTCCAAGGGGAGTCCTGCCAGGTGATGATCAGAGGGAAGGCTGCACAGTGTTGGGAACCCAGAAGCAAAGTGCAAAACGATGTTTACAGAGTGGAAAACTGCACCCAGAGTCAGTGAGAGTTGCCTGCCAAGTGATTAGTTTTGTTCTTGTATGCTTTAAATTGTTTCCTCTCTATAGAATTCTCAAAGACCCTGTGCTATATGACATGGATCTCATTTTTTAAGAACAGAATGGAAGTTCTCTTTCTGTCACTTCTGATTTATTATTGAATGTAACTTGAGGAGCTTTTGCTGTTCCTTCTCATCTGTCATAGATGCAGTGTCAGTGATGTGTTCACAAGAATCACAGTGACTTCCCTCTTTTAAGGAAAAAGAAGCTTCTACGACAGCAATACAACCAATTCACAAAGATAACCAGGAGATAATCCGCAATTGAGAATTGAGAGCATTGTTAAAAAATGCATTTTGATTGCTGCTAATGGATCATCATGAATGACAGGCTCTCCGGATTCCTTAGAGCTGCCTTGGTGTGTGAAGCTGCTCAAAGTCTAAAAAGTTATCATCTATATTGTTTTACCTAAATTAATGCACTTTATTAAAAGAAATATATTTAAGTATTTGACTTTTTTCCTTTTTGTTGTTGGCCAACTTTTACAGAGATGTCAATATTAATATGAAACATGGAATGGTGGGGGGGATTTTTTTTCCTCAGCTATGCCCTTGGTGACTCTCTGTATCCTAAGACTGGGAATATACATTTCATAGAAAGAAATTGGTTATTTAGATTTCCAGATCACTTGAAAATATTCTTTAGATAACTTGGAAAACAGTAATAGCCTCATGGGATTATTTTCTTTTTAAGATTTTATTTATTTCTTTGTCAGAGAGAGAGAGAGAGAGCACAAGCAGGGGGAGCGGCAGGCCAAGGGAGAAGCAGCTCCCCACTGAGCAAGGAGCCCAGGACCCTGGGATCATGACCTGAGCCAAAGGCAGACACTTAACTGAGCCACCCAGGCATCCCGCCTCACAGGATTATTAAAAAGATTTAAAAAAATGCATGTAAGAAGGAATGCTCTAAGATTTCTAGCAGAAATCATTGTCACCATTACCATACATTACTATACTTCAAGGTCTGCTGCAGATCCTCTCTTTTTTCTCTTGTTTTTTAATCCTTCTATTTCTGGTAAGCACTGAACAATTTTGCTAATCCAAAGATTTTTTTTTAGAGAACTTGTGCTAATAACTATTTTAGGAGAGGTGTAATCTGTTTATCAATAACCTTAAGAACAGTGATGGAAAAAGCCTGAGAAACAGCAAAGTGCAGGTAGTTTAGTCAGTGAAGACTTGAGGAGTTTAAATGTGATTATCTCATTTTCCTCATGATGCTGAGAAAACTTCTGGGCACAGAGCAGGTGTTAAACACATACCTATACCTGGATTCAGAGACATGATTGGATTTTAGTGGATTCTCACAGAATAGAGGCTATTTAGTTGTTAGGAACTGGAATTCAAGACTGAATATGAAAAATAAATGTATGGGAAAAAGAAATTCCGATTCTTTGCTTTCATACCTAAGTGAGTAAATAAGTAAGTAAACACTAAACAAAACAATGTTTAAGACAGCTCTGTTTGTCAGGTAAAATGAAGTAGAAACGAAAAATTTACATTTCTCTCCCTAACTAGACCTTAAGCTGATGAATGAAGAGATGTCCTCAGTGCCTGGGAAAAAGTAAGTACCTGGTAATTCTTTAATAAACGTGAGAGTGAATATTGCATGTGATTTTCACTTTTAAGGGTATTTAAGCTTAAGACAGAACAACCATTACTTTGAGATGTAGAGTTACAATTTTGAACCTAATCAATCCCATCTTAGATTTTCCCTGACACTTACCAATGAGTGGGTGTGGGGACGCTTCCTTGCCAGCACTCACCGACAGCTGGTAGTCTTTCTCAGAGCCCTTGGAAACAAAAAGAACTATGCATCATAACAAATCTTTCACAGTACTTGAAGAACACATTTCCTTTGCATATCTATGTTTCCAGAAAGAAGGAATTGGGGCCAGTATAAATGCTATTTGGTCCATGGAGGTAGCTACAGTACTTGTTAACTTGTTCCCTCATAGCCTCCAGTGGACCGTCCCAGGTTCTTGTCATTTTTGATAAAGGCCAGGAAACCGCAGTACAATCAGCCCCTCACTGTGTGGGTGGCCCATGGCATAAGAAATCACAGTTGTGCCCCTTCACTAAGGAGGAAAGTTCTAATCTCGGAGTCCTGCCTTCCGCTGTCTCTAGATTCCTTGGATAATGTTGGCTTTTGCCGCCAAATGTCCCTGCCCTGACATGCATATTGTCCAGAGAGCCATATACCCTGCTGTGACTATTCCCGAGCAAAGTAACTTGAAAGGCATCAATAGCTCAGCAGCCCTGGGCAAAAGGAGACAAACGCCCAAGAGGCCTTGAGGAGATAGCGGACTGAAGTCAGCCACTGGCTTTGGTGCGGGCAAGCCCCACTTCAGGGAGAGGAAGAACAAGGACTCTCACCTAGACGACATATCAGATGCAGAAAACAATCACTCCCAGCAGAATTACCGCCCAGTAAACCTGGAAGTCCTACTTGAAACAAACACATCTAAATTATAAAGATCGCGGAACTATTTTAGAGAGTCTTCCAGGAGACTAAAGCAAAAAATGTTCGACATGGAGTTGTTGGTGATAGGTACTATGCTTGCCCTTGACTCCTGATTAAAAATCAGGGTCTTGCCCTTATGAAGAAAGGTCATAGGTATGGACACAGACACACACAGACACACAGACACACACACATAGCTGAATCTGCTCAAAACTGTATTGCATATAAGATGTGAGAGCTAATAAGGTAGGGTAGGGTTTGGAAATGCTATGCTGGAATCCCTTAAATCAGGCATACATAAAGCCAAATAGCCCCAATTCTTCATTAAAACAGAAATTCTTTGTGTGGTGAGATTGATCACTTTATGCAAAGGAAAATCACAAACATGAAATAAAATGAGCTTCATCATTAATCAATCTCCCCAACTTCATCCCTAAAACCACTCACTCTCTTTCTAAGACTTAATTCCTGTTTAGGGTATATATATCATACAGGTTAGAAATCAATGTAGATATGTGCTTTACTCAGTACATATAAATTCAATTTTATTTCAGATATATTATTAAATTTTGTTTGTACAGAAATCATTGATTTCTTATGCCAAATTCCAGTTGCTCTGAATTTTTTAGGGGCTTTATTATACCATTGGGTCAGACAGAATTTAAGTAAGAATCTTGTAATTATGTCATGTCATAATAGCAAGACATCTTTGCATTTATAGAGGATTTTATATAAGAAGCGGTGCTTTACAAGTGCTCCCTTCAGTTCTGTCCATCTGACTATCACTCTCCCTCTCTTTTCCCTTAGAAAACCTCATCCTCAAATATGTCCATGTCTTTCATCAAAAAAAAAAAAAAAAAAAAAATCCAGCAACTCACACCAGCACCATCAAAACATAAAGGAACAGGCAGTTAAAACCAAAACAAGATGAAAGTGATATGTACGCAACTGCCCCCAGATCCATGGTCTTATTCAGAACTTGCCCTCTTTACCAGTTCATAAGGGGTGTGAGCCGCCTCATCCCAAGGAACTGCACCAAGAGGAGGTAGCTTCTAGCCATGTGGTCTTTATGTCAAAATGTACAACAAAACATATAAGTTAGGATTCCTCTAACTGGGATTGAGTCCTTGCGTGATGACCAGGGTAAATAGGGATGGGGAGGAATCAGGAACGAAGACACAGATAGAAGAGTCCAATAGAGGAGGAAATATTTAGAAACTTAGAAATATTTTATTGTCTGTGTATAAAATATATACAATAAACTGCATGTTGTTATTAGCACTCTAAAATTATAGCCCAATTTTATGCTATGATTTCGAATTCGCAGAAAATTTAAAATGGGAAGACAAGAAGAGCACCCATGTATAGGCTAATAATATAGCTTTGCTGCCTTCAATTTCTAAATCTGGGGGACAAAATATGACTATGATATCTATAATAATCAGCTGTCTTATAATGGGAGGTACACAACACACACACACACAAATCTCAAAAGTCAAAGTTGGTTTTTAAATTAAAAATAGTTTGCAAGGCAACTTATGGTTATTCCTAGCATTGGTAGTGACATGTTGATAATGTCATTCGCTGTGTCTGAATTTGTTCCTGTTACAGTTACAGACTGTAAAAAAGAAATAAGAAAAATTGCTATAAATTTTTAAAAATTTAAAGCAGTGACCAAATAATTATTGTCAAATTATTATCCATACTCTAAAGGCAAAGCTTGTTTTCAGTTAATGACAAAGTAAAGCATATGTAGAGCACACACCCTTAATTATATCTTCATTTCTTTACAGAACATGAAGCTAGTAGGAAACATTTCAGTAAAACATGTATTTCCCTTCAAGGATTTGTGGCTTACAAAATATAGCAGCTTAAGCAAGAAAGAGAAAAACAGAATTCCACGAGGGGACATGAACTGACCCTCAGCTCCATAATGCTATTTCCAAAATAGAGAGGGGAGATAGTTTAAAAAGGAGGAGCTAGATACTTTTCTCTCTTCGCAATTACATACTCAGTTTCAGCAAAATCAGAATAAGAACTGTCTGTGACAGACATTTAAAAAAAAAAAAAAAACTACTATTTAGTCAGTACTTTCTTTGTGTCATCATGGTTACTAAGATTTCCATTGTTGAAATCTGTTGAGACAAATAAAACCAATGAGTCTAGGAAATGAGACTGAAAATTTTAGAAGTTTATATTCCATTCGCAACTCTGACAGTGAGTAGTTACTTATAATATCTCTCTATCACACCTTATATTGAGAAACTGCTCCATACAACAAGGAAAACAGTTATTGAAAATTATCTGAAAGGGACTGATAGGAATCTGAGATGATATCTATAAAACTATCCGAATTCCAAAAGACATTTTAAAATAGGACAATATGTAACCAACTATGCATACAGTTTTTATAACATTATTAGGCAATGAGGCCTGTGTCCTTTGAGAAACAGTGCATGAAGAAGACAAGCAACAGAAGTGGACACTCACAGTCCTTAAAAATATTAAAAACAAAGTTAAAAGAAACTTGTTCTTTCATTGTATTTTTCTTCTTAGGAATTGAAATGCAATTGCTTGATATGACAGATGGCCCAAAAGTTGTTTGATAATCGAACTTTTATAAACACAAGTGTTCATTGATTTCAAACTACTTGAGCTTTAAGGATTATTAAAAAAAAGTGTTCAGAACCTAGCAGTAGGACTCAGAGCACCCAAACTCAAGGATATCCTATGTTAAATTGTCAGGGAGGGGCTTCCTATGTTAAATTGTCTAGAGGATTCAAGACTGGGTCTTAGCTTGAAATTTAGTTAGAAGTAATGGCTCTGCTATTTTTTTTTTTAAGATGTCTGAAAGCCTTTCAATACAACTTAAAAACTTTCCCACGAATTTTTTTTTTAAGATTTTTATTTATTTATTTGTCAGAGAGAGAGCACAAGCAGGGGGAGCCACAGGCAGAGAAGGCAGAGGGAGAAGCAGGTTCCCCTCTGAGCAGGGAGCCTGTTGCAAGACTCCATCCCAGGACCCGGGGATCATAACCTGAGTCGAAGGTAGATGCATAACTGACTGAGCCACCCAGGCGTCCCTCCCTTGAAATCTTTTTAAAGAAAAAAAAAAAATCTCTTTTGAAATACTAATAATCACTTTTTAATTTATCTGGTCTGCAAGATAATGGTTTTCATGGTATAAGGAACATACTATGTTCAAAATAGTAATTCCAGAGACGTATGTATATTTTCCTGCATGTTGTAGGTTCTCCAAAACAGATAAATTCCAGTAGATAGAGCTCTCTGTAAACAAATAACTTCAGAAAAATAAGCTGTTTTTTGGAAATAATTTAAAAGAAAAAGAAATGTTACTTTTTGTTTTATATGAGTCAAAGTGTTACTTAATATATGAAGAACAAGGAAAATGTGATCAATTCTCAAGAGCTGAAGCCAACCCTGAGATGATCTAGATGTTCAGACTGTTAGCCAAAAACAGCTATTACAATAATGCTCAATGATACAAATGAAAATATGCTCACAATAAACGAAAGAGGCATCTTAGCATAGAAACTAAAAATATTTAAAAATAGAAATTTTTTATCTGAAAAATATCTTAAAGAAAAAATTTACTGACTAGGCTACATTGCATAATGGAGATGACAAAAGGAAGTCAGCGATTTGAAAATAGATAATAGAAATTATCCTGTCTGAAGAAGAAAAGGGGAGAAAAAGATTGAAAAAATTAAGACCCTGAGGGATCTATGAGCAATATGAAAGGGTCTGATATACATATAACTGGACTCTCAGGAGGAGAGAAGAGAGAAAATGGGGAAGAAAATATTTGAGGTAATAATGATTAAAATTTCCCAAATTTGGTGAAATTAAATTTATAAATTCAAGAAGTTCAGAATATGCCAAATAGGACAGATTCAAAGAAAACCATGCTGTGATACTTGATAGCCACACTGCTAAAAACCAAAAATAAAGAGAAACTCTTGAAAGCAGCTAGAGAAAAATGACAAATCACCTACAGAGGATTAATGTTTGATTGATCCCAGACTACTCATCAGAAAGCACAAAGACAAAAAGACAGTGGAACAGCTTTAAAGGGCTGAAAGGAAAAAGTTTGCAAACAAAATTCTACATCCCTCAAAATATCCTTCAAGAGTGAGTGTGAAATAAAGCCATATTCAGAGAAGAGAAATTAAGAAAATCTGTTTGCACCAGATCTGCACAAGAAATGCTAAGGATCATCTCTCTCGGATGAAATGAAAACAGTGTTAGAGGGAAACTTGGATCTTTAGGAATGAGTGAAGAACATTAGAAATGCTTATTTTGTGTAAATTATACATAAATAAAGTTGATTTTTAAAGATTTCAAGGTAATTTTCCATGGAAAATTCTGAATGGAACCCACTGCCACAGCTGAAATCAAAGCAGGCAGAGACAAGAGTGTGCTCTGCTGCTAGAGAACCCTCTGGCCTTATCTCCTTCATGCAATGCATCTACCTGGTGCTTAGAAACCAATCAAAATATTTGCGTGGCTTTTGCTTTGGCCACGAATAGCTACCACTTTTTCCACCTTCAAGTACTCTTTTGTGTGATCTAGAGCTACTGTAAAGTATAACAGGAAAAAAAAAAAATGTCACTTAAAGATACCCAAAGTATCTTGTTCATCATTGCAAATGTCTTGGCTACTGCACTACAATTTCAGAAATCAAATTTTATACAAATAATGGGCAACTGGTTTGATTTTTTCCCCCAACAGCCAAAAGAAAATGAGATAGAAATATGCTGATCCCTTAAAAGTGTCATCCCTCTGAGCTCAATTCAACCCTGATATTCCTTGGAACAAAAGACCTTTCAAAACCCCTCTGCAGTTGATATAACTACTAAGTGAAATACCTGACCCTTGAGTAGATCCTGTACTGGAAAGGAGACATTATTGAGGTCAACTGACAAAATGGGAACATGGAAGGCAGAGTAAAGTATTACACCGATGTTAAATTTACTAAAGGTGATAACTGTATGATGGTGATATAAGAGGATATCTTTATTCTTGGGAAATACTTAGGTTTAAGGATAAAGGGCCATGGCATTTGTATGACCCTCAAAAATAAGTATAACATACACATAATAGGGACAGAGAAAGAAAATAAATGATAAAGCAAGTGGAGTAAAATGTTACTAATAGCTGAATCTAGGTAAAGGGTGCATGGGGTGTTTTTTGTTTTATTTTTATATCTACAACTTTTCTGTGAGTTTACACTTATACCAAATAAAACACCAATGGGGGGAGGGTGGAGAACTGTGGAAACAATCCAAGCCATTCTGTACATAAGTAGTAACCATTGGAAAAAAAGGTTTAATTCTAGTAGGAAATACCTGCATGTGAAAATCACCTTATTACAAGCCAGTGTTATTGCTATTAGAAAGATCCAGAGAAATATTATGGATACTTAACACGCAATACTCTTTCCATGCTTAAGTACTGTGGCATGGATTCCTCTCGCTTCATATTACCTAGGATTCACTCTTTATGTATACAAAGACACGTGTAGACAGGAAAAGACATTTTCCCACATGGTACTTTTCTAAATACTCTCTCTCTTCTTATCTTTTGCTCTCTCCTTCCTACCTCCCCGTCTCTCCCTCCCTCCCTCTCTCTATCTCCATCTCCATCTCCCTCTCTTTCATTCTATCTGAATCAGGAACATGGAATTTAATTTTTGGTCTTAAAAACACTTACACAGGCACAGTTCTTGATGTCCTCAGTGAAGATTCTGAGAGGAATGCTTTTTGGCTGGTCCTTCTCTTTGGCTAGATTGATGTACCTAATCAAATTCAATAATAACCCCAAATAGAGTAGGATGAATTAGCTATTAGCTTACTTTCAAATTGATCTATGTGGCTAAAATTTTCAACATACTCTGTTATTTTTAAATGCATGTAAATAAACTCAGCAAAACCAAATTATGGGTTGGGAGAAAACATGCAAAACTATTTCAGGAAAATAAGACATGACTCAGAAAACAACAGGTTGCTCTTGTCATGTAAGATGTGAGCAGCAGATCCAGTCATCAAAGCTTTCCTGCCTAGACTGGAGGGCCCAGCACCTTCAAGGGTAGGAATGAGAAGGTGCTTTGAGCATCACTCAGGAGACTAAATTGCACTGAAGAAAATTTAATATGTATCTTTTGAGAATAATGTTAGCTCCAATCATTAGGTCTGAGAGAAGGGGAAGATGAGAGTGATAACCAGAATTTCATCAAAAATAAGCAATATGTGCATGTAAATAAGAGCAGATTATTTGCAGTAGCAGCCAGGGTACATCTAAATAAGAAATTATTTGAGGATAGTCTAACAATTTCTACTAAGTAGGGGAAGCATAGTGTGTGGGGGCGCTGCTTTGAAGGGATTTATTCTTTTCTCATGGGTTAAAGATGTATAGTATGTATAGTGACAAGATACCTTTGAAGGAAAGAATGCCATTTTTCCTTTTGTTCCGAAGAACTGCAATTTAAAAAAATGGGAAGAAAAAATTAAGATACATACAATACTTATACTAGCAAAATAAGATCACCATTCCAGAAAAAAATATCAGCAGCCAGTTGTTAAGGATGTGGATGCATGTGTTAATATCATACTGTCCTCATAGTTGGGCTTTGGAGGGACCCCACTCTTTTATGAGCGTATTAAAGCAATGGGAAGTAGATCCTAAAGTGGAAGAAAAGTTGGTTTTGAATCTGAACACTTAATTGTAACTATGTGATGCAAGCTATGCGATCATGGGCACTTTGCTTAACTGCGCTGATCTTCAGTTTCCAGAACTGGAAAAGGGTTAATTATACCCCGAGTGTTCCTGCAGCTGCAAGTGCTATTCAGATATAAAGAACATTATTATTCAAATTAAATCATACTTAAGGAATTTGGCATTTGGATGGAACTATCTTGGCCCAGAAACAAGAATATCTTTTTAGGAAAAAACACCTGTAATATTTTTATTTCTTCATCCACACAGCAGCTTGGAATGTGTTAAATTAGTTTCTAGAAAACATTCTTCATTACTGTGATCCTCTGAGCAAGATCAATCCAGCTAGTGCTAAACTACTAAAGGTTAGTCTTTTCTCAACTAAAGTTTTCACAGCATTTAATATCCAAAGTTGCGAATGTTTTAAGCCTCATTCATACATGGCCTTACCACTTACTAGCGTTTTTTTACTGTGGGAAACTACACAAAATAAAATTGACCATTAGTGACCTTTAGTACATTCACAGTTTTGTGCAACTACCGTGACTGTTTAGTTCTGGAACATTTTTTCACCCAAAAGCAAACCTGTGTCCATGAAGCAGTCAGTCACTCTTCCTTCCTTCCTGTTTCTAGCTCCTGTACCATATTTTGTGTATTTGTTGATAAACACTTGGGTTGTTTCTACTTTTTTTTGTTTGTTTGGTTTTTGGCTATTGTCGACAATGCTGCTATGAACGTTTGTGTATCAATTTTGTGTGCACCTATGTTTCTCTTGGGTATACATCTGGAGGTGGCATTGCTGGGTCGTATAGTAATTCTGTTTGACTTACTGAGGAACCATCAAACTGTCCACAGTGGCTGCCACATTTTATACTCCTCCCAGCAACACTGCTCCCCAACCCCTCCATCGCTGTTTCAGGATTTGTCCCATCTGGAAAATGGAACGCCCACTTCGCGCCCCAGCCTGCCTATGCGCATGGACACAGCTTCTAGTTAGCCATGCTGATCTGCAGAACAGTAATAATAACAAATAGCAAAAGCACTAGGTGCCAGGAATTGTTATAAATGCCTTCTATATGTTTACACAGCTTTTTAACTAATATAACCTGTAGAAGCCTGGCTTCCACATTTTCCTCCTTGTTAGGGAAAAAAAGTTTCTTGGAAACTCCCCTGTCAAAGACTTTATACATTCCCAATTGAAACTGGTTCCTTCCATTTGCAACATGGAGAAGACAGTAAGCAAGAGGAACTGAGAATCTTTACAGAAATACGTCGTGGAAAAGAAGACATGCGGAGAGCATATAAATACATATTTCTTCCCAATAAGCTTTGAAAATTTTTCATCAAGTCAACGCTGCATTATAGGGCTTAATAAATTAACAACTTGTAAACATTTTCGTTGTCTTCCCTTTGTGATGACGTGTGGCATTTTGGTGGAGTGGGGTGAGGAGAAGAAAGGAGGGTGTTAAGTGCATGTGATGAACACTCATTGTGCAAAACAAGAATGAGACTTGGGGTGTGGTTGTTTCAAACAGCAGATGTAAGTGTTGCACCACCCCTGTAAACTCAGGAGTGTCTGCTCAGGATGTCCGGGGTAGAGAGTCACATTCCCCATCCTCATGTCAGCCTAAGAATGTGTCTTGCACAACTAACCTCTACTCAACGCAATCATACTGTTGTTTTCGATGGTCACCTCTCTAGAGACACCAACTAAGATAAGCAGTACACAGCAATTCAGGCAACCTCATATTCAATGACATGATTAATTTCTTTGTATAATTACATACTACTTTTAAAGGAATGAACTTGGGAGTATAAGAGCAATTTTTCAAATTTAATTGGACTCTTTAATAGTACTTGCTCAAGAAAAATATGCCAGTGATTTGGAAACACAGATACCCCCTGGGAATTAGGGGGCAGGATATTGGAGAGGGGTTCTAGAACCTCACTCTCTTGATTCTCCTTCCATATGCCTAAAACACCCAATTCCTCAAGTGGCTCCTAGAGCCCATCTGAAAAACCACTGATCAAAACCAAAAGAAATTACTCCAATAGTTCCCACTCTACGTTATCTACTTGCTCCCATTTGTACATACCTTTTGGGGGAAAGTACAAGGCAAATGAGTGTCATTATGGGAAGTCAAAAAGTGAGTCACTGGCTTGATATATAATCAGATTAAAATGTTTTTCTTTTTAACCCATGTAAATACAAGACCAAACGGTCGGTCTTACCTGAAGGTGGCCACAAAGGTCACCGTGGGCCAGCCCAGGATAAAGGACCTCCCAGCACAGATGTTGGCATCCTCCACTCTGTCCATACAGTTGGCAGTCCACACGGTGTTCAGTGGTATTTTATTTTTTATCTTAAGTTTTTTCTTATACCTAGAAAGATACCCAAACAAGACCTCTGTCAGTTTGTTTCATAAATGTTATGGGAACAGCCGTGCTCATCAGAGACCAGTTCTCACTGCTCCAGGGCACAGCATGCCTCCCTTGTCTCTATTACCCTCTGTGCCCAGCACAGCAAATGGTGACATGACCTTTACAAAGTGTGTGTTGAGCGAAGTCTGGCCCTAGGAAGGCCCTGAAAACACTTCCTCAAATGGCAGCAAGTGGCCATTTTTCTGAATGTTGAGTGTTGAGTAAAGACGATATATTGCAGAGCTTTTTCAGAAAACCATTAATTCATTTATTATTGTTAGAATTTGTTTCTTATTATATATAGTTTTATGGTTATTATTAGAGTTAATTATTCATTTATGACTTGCTTACTTCAAAAAGTATTTGAGGGGCTGAACAAAGCTACCTGTACACGATTTATAAAAATAGTCATACAATTTTTTTCTTAAGAGAGACAAACCAGGGGGCGCGCCTGAGTGGCTCAGTCGGTTAAGCATCCAACTCTTGGTTTCGGCTCAGGTGGTGATCTCAGGGTCTTGAGATCGAGTCCCCGTGTAAGGCTCCCCTCTCAGTGGGGAGTCTGCTTCCCCTCTCCCTTTGCCCTTCCCCCCGCTCACGCTCATTCTCTCTAAAATAAATAAATACATAAATAAATCTTCAAAAGAGAGAGAGAGAGAGAGAGAGAGAGACAAACCAAGAACAAAAAATAAACTTGGATCAGAAAGATTTAAAAGTTATTTTCAACCTTAATTAAAAAAAAAATACTTTCTAGCCTTTAAAGCATAGGTTATTTTCAATTTCCCTTCTTAAAATTTTATCCATATCATTTTCCCTTAGATTCTGGCTAAAACTGAAAAACTGTTAGCCTACAGATTGAGCCCAATTTAAAAATCATCAATCCATCAATCAATCAATCCCAGATCAGTGGTCAGGAGGTCGTATATGTGAGTGATGGATACTTCCCATTTCTCTGAGGAGTCAGAAGGTGATCAACTTTGTCAGTGGTGAAACTGCTTTTTGACAATTTCTGCCTAATCTTCTTTGATCTCTAACATGAAAACCACCATATTGATTAATTTGGTTAATTCACAACTTTAACTCTCAGGTGGGCTTGAGATTTAAATAGTTATAAGCCCTCTGAGGGATGCTTAGGGAACTTGGACACACCACTCTGGAACTCCTTCCTATTCAGAAACACATGTGGAAACACTAAACTAAAATGAGATCAAAGACACCTCATGTGCAAAAATCCCTATGACTCCAATGATTCATGGAACAATTAAAGCTAAGACTCTCCAATGGGTTTTATGAAAGAAAAATAATTTTGCTGGAAGCGCACTTGAAGGATAATCTAGATTCAAAGTTTATGACACAATGAATAAAGTCATCAGATAAAATCATTATCAGATATCAGATGTCTGATTATCAGATAAAATCATTTTTCTAGATAGTAACTCCAAAGGCGTTGCCAAGGTAAAAATATATGGCTAATGGGAAAGATAGACATATATCTGTTTGTTTTCACAGATTTTTTTTTTGTTTTTCTAATGTAGGTATCTGTGTGTATACAGACACCTGAGGTACTGTGTGGAAACTTCCAAATACATTGACCTGGAAAAAGGCATCTCAATAATTCTCTCCTTAGTTCAAGAAAGCGCCAAGATTATCTACTCCAAACCAAGGAGTTATCCCAAAGCCCAGAGCATGGTTTCTACTGTCCTATAACATTTGGAGCACTTACCATATGCCAAGCACTGTTCTAAATATTTTATAAATACAAATATAAAAAATTTAATCCTCAAACAACTACACTAGGTGGTCTTTATTAGCTCCATTTTACAAATAAGGAAACTCACAGAAAGGTCAAAAAAATTGCCAAAGGCAAGAGAGTTTGAACCCAGACAGCCTAACTCATGAGCCCATGTTTGTAACCACTTGGCCTCTGTGGGTGCTGACCTATCGTTCCATGAACTACCCTTCTCATGTTTCCTACCCTCACTCAGCCTCACTTCGGTCCCCAGAGCCATCAGGCTTTCTCATGGGATTGTCTGGGGAGTGAGAGGATAGATCTCAAGACATTGTATTAACAAAGCTACTTGCTAGCTTGGAAATATTTAAAGTTTATTACAACAAAGCTTCATACTTCAGTGGATTCTTCTAGGGTCTTACTGCATTTCTTCACTCTCAATCACTGACCCAACTGGATTATCTCAGTAGAAATTGGAAAGTATTAATCTAATGGAAACTGACTTGAGGAGAAGAAAGAGGAGGAGAAAGAACTGTGGTTTTTATTTCTAAAAATAGTCCTTTATTATATTTGTATTAACATGATGGATATCACTCTTGCTTTCTGTTACCTCAACCTTTATACCAGAAGGGAAGCCCCAGTGCACTGTGGAAATTTACAGGATTCTAGGGAGATTTCCCCTGTTCTAAGAAAGGGGTATCCTTTTACAGATGTTGGGAGTGGGGGTCATGGTATATTCTGTAAGTAATTCTTTGTAATTTCACGCATAATGAGTTAATAGTCATCTTCATCTTTTGACCTAATTTAAATTCATTTTTTGTTTCATTTCATATTCTTTAATACCTACATATGAGGCATGTGATGTCTAAAGAACTAAGTTCAGTCCCTTCCTTTTTGTAAATTCTTCATGGGCCTCTACTAGTATTAATATCTTAATATTTATCAAGCAGATACTGTTCTTAAAAATAAAGTAATAATTTTATTTGAAAAATAACTTATTTAGTATTCTAATGAATATCAAAAGTAATAAGGAAGGTTCCATCTGACCTCAATTCTTGAGAAATTTCTAAAGGTGTATGAAAAAAATCCCCAAACAATTTCCACTATTATTGACATCTTGTACGACTAGAGAAATATAATTTCTTTGTGAAGAAACAAACATTTAAATTCCTTTTACGATTACACACAAACTAAAATTCACTAATTCTGACAGAATAAATAGGTAGCAATTAGTCAACTACTTACCCAATCTGTGTTAATTTCTATAGCGTCAACCTAAAGATGAGAGTTTCCAGCTGAAGCCTGCAGGTGAGCTGAGGTAAAATGGAACCTGGGTCACCCCAACCCCTTCTTCTTATAGCTAATTGGAAAACGTAGGCCCTAAATTCAGATTATTAATTTGAACAGATTGATTCAGGGCATAACACAATCCTCCAAGAACAAGGATGACAGGGATGAAACAAGGTTGTTAATGCAGGAGCTATTTCTTTTTAGTTGTTTCCTTCTAGAAAAAAAAAATGTAAACTTTTCCAATATTAACAGTGATCATAAATATACCCAAATATTTACTATGGGAATGTTCTCATAGTCGTTTTCTAAAAACTGTGGCAAAAACTTGTACGCGGCCACAGCATGAAGTGCTGCTCGTGACTGCTAGGGACAGAATTGTGTCCCCTCCCCCACTGCTCCCCACAGTCTTACCGTGAAGCCCTCTCTGCCAATATGACCATGTTTGGAGAGAGAGCTTTTAAGCGGTAACTAAGTGTAAATGGGGCCATCAGGGTAAGGGCTTAGTCCAGTAGGATCGGTGCCCTTGTAAGAAGAGGGAGAGAGAGCTCTGTGTGTGTGTGTGTACATGCAGGCGCTGAGGAAACCCCACAGGGCATAGGCCAGAGGGCAGCCATCTGCAAGCAGAAAGACAGCTCTCGTGGGAACCTGACCCTGATGGTGTCCCGAACTTGGACTTCCAAAAATCTGTGTTCTCTCTCTGTCAAGGGCCTTGGTTTTAGAAACCAAATTCAAGTGCCTGAGATCACTTACATTTTCTAATATTCCTAATGGATGTAAAAAGTATATAAGATAATCTTTCAGGAGCTGAGTCTCTTAAAGAGAACATTATTAAATACATTGATGTAGATTTTGTCACATCATAAAAACCCTTGCGTAGACACAAAGACCTATCTCAGAAGCAATATGTGAAGAGGAAAAATGTTGCACTTCTTTTGTAATAGTGAACCAATCAAAATAAAAAATTCAGCTCTTAAAAGGATGCAGTTCTCTCATGGAGAAAGAACACTGCCTTTATATAAAATCTTTTCAGCAGAACACCGTAGGTTCCGTAAAACCCGCTGCAAGGTAAGCAGTATCCAGGACAATAAACGGCTCTAGTAGGAAAAGAAAGGTCTTCTCCTCTCCCTAAGTGCGATAATAATTACAAAGATGAAAACAAAGTGAAGGACAACCTGTTCCCCTTATAAATCGAATGTGAGTGGTCTGCAAGGTCCCAAGGAGCAGGAAAAGAGTTTGCTGTTTGTTAGCGTGTCTCGGGCTGAGCATGGAAGAGTAGGTGTGGCATGGTGTGGCAGGAAGAGTGTGGCCTTGGGATGAAGGCAGGCCTGGCTTGGAGTCTCTCCCACCATTTCCCTGTGGATGACAGGTCCATTCCTGAGACTTCCTCCATCCCCATTTTCATTTCTGCAGCCGGTGGATGATAACAATACTGGCCTTGGAGGGCTGTGGGGAAATCACACGAGGAATCTGTAATGCTCCTCGTGTGGTCCCCAGCATGCGTCCCACACATTTTAGTCTCCTGTACTCACCTTGGTTAAATAAAGAGAATGGTAACTACTCTGCTTTTTTAAAAATAATGATGTGGCCCTCTATCGGGAGGAGCAGAGTGCGTCACATGGACCTCATGTCAGGACCTGGACAGTCTTTTTCTCTCTGTCCTCCTCATGACATCACCACCTCCAAGGCTACATCTGTAGGCAATATCACTCATCTCAAATATATTTTACTATTTCTGTCTTTGCCTCTGGTTTTTTTTTTTTTTTCTTTTTTTTTGGACAGCTACACTACCGTCATTTCTCAGTTCACTAAGCATTCTGACCTATTTCTTACCAGATACCAAGCAGATTGGAGTTGTTTACTCACCGTAAAGGAAAGGTTGATTTCAATAATGAAAGAGAATCTAGGTGTTCATGGAATGTTGTATGAAATTCAGAAAAATAGAAAGAATAGAAACAGCAGCACCACACGTAGAATAAAAGCCTGTACTTTGAAAGAAACGGACCTAATTTCAAATGTAGACTCTACTCATCACTAATATGGTGACCTGGGCAAAACCTTCAGACCTCTGATTTTCAGAGTTCTCCTCTAAAATAAAAATAATCCCATCTCACAGCGTAGTTGTAAGGTTGGAGAAGATTACATACATGAAGTTCTTAGCATAACATCTGTCATGTAGTAAGCCCCTGATAAATTATCATTAATGTCACTCAGATTGAGTATAGCATTTTGCCACATTAGTACTTGCATGTCTTACTAATGGCATGGCATAACTGGGAGCTGGTGAGGGCAGCAAAATAAAGGGGGGTAGTTTTTTTTCTGGTGACTAAAAAGCTTCTTGGTATTTGGTTTGTTGGAATAGTCTTTGTCTTTCATGATGTTTTGTGAATAATGAAAACAGAGACAGAGCAAGTAAACAGCTGACCTCCCACCCACCTGCTTTTGGACACTTATTGAGCAATCATCAGGTTCCAGGCTGGATATCAGCTGCATTTGTGTTCAGGGTTGAGAGGAAAGTACACGCAGTTAGTTCTGTCTCCAGCATATATTCCAAATCTGTCTGCTGCCTCCTTCCTTTTTACTGCACTCCTATCCTGGAGCCCTTGAGAGCAGCCATCAGGACTACTGCCTCCCCTAACCAGTCTCCCTGCTCCCACTCTTGCTTAAGCATCCATCCATTACCTAGCAACAGTCAGAAAAATTTGCTAGAGCTATAAATCAGATTCGGTCAGTCCTAGTTAAAAATGCCATGGCAAAATGTGTCCACTTTCACCATGGCCTGTGCAGACCGTGTGTGACTGGACCCTGAGCGCAGTATCACATCTGATCGCATGCCCCATGCTTCGGCTCCCATCAAACCAGCCTTCCTGAGCCCCTCCCCCCAGGGGTCAGGTTGCACCCACGTAGCCTGCCGGTCCCTCAGCCTAGAAGGTTCAGGCACCTCGTCTAGGAACGTGGCTGCTTCTCATCCCATAGATCTAGTTTCAGTGCTGCCACCTCAGAGAGGCCCTCCTGGACTACCCCTCTCTCAAACGTTCCCATCATCTCCACACAGCCCCCTGTCTACCTTCTATCAGAAGCACTAATCACAATCTATAATTACCCCTCTTATTTTTATCATTTGTCTGTAAGTTCCAGGCAAGAGAGACACTGCTTGTCACATTCTCTATTGTATTCTCTGCAGGCAGGGGAGGGGGGGGTATGGCACGAAACAAGACCTCCATAAGTACTTGTTGAATGAATGAAGGATCAAAACATGGGCAAAAACAAAAGAAAAAAAATGTCATGTCTTCTTATGGTAAGGGTTAATGGAAATGTAACTTCGTGATCATCACGAGGGCACGTTGCTTAGTATACATACTTGGTATCGGACACCAGCAAGAAATCGCTGAACAAGAAGAGGTGCCGCTTCTGCCTCCTCCAGCCTCTCTTGAGCTCGACGGGGCCGTGGATAAGCAGGGTAGGGGCGGCACCCTCAGATGATGTAGTGCTTTTGCTGCGGGCGTCCACCTCAACAGAAGAGCTCTTCCTGCAACCCACCAAACACCACGGAGCAGCTAGTTACTAGTCAAATATACAATAGAGTTGTATGCTAAATGTCAAGGTTCGCACAACACTAAAATTCAGTCTCAACCCCGAAAGCAGAGCTCCAGAGCTCACATTCAGGGATCGCTGAGTTATAGAAAGCTATTGAAAGAGATGAGGTCGGACGTCTGGGTGGCTCAGTCGGTTAAGCGTCTGCCTTCAGCTCAGGTCATGATCCCAGGGTCCTGGGATCGAGCCCCACGTCGGGCTCCCTGCTCAGCGGGGAGCCTGCTTCTCCCTCTGCCTCTACCCCTCCACCCTGTTTGTGCTCTCTCTCTCTCTCTCTCACATGCTCTCTTTCTCAAATAAATAAACACAATATTTTGAAAAAAGAGAGAGAGATGAGGTCACTTGGTGAACTGATACCGATGGAGAACAGTTTCAAGGACAAAGCCCTTGGGCATGCCAACACTCAGACGTGGGGTGGAGAAAGCAGCAAAGCTAATCATGAGCTGTTAGGAAGGGGAGAATCAAGAGGTAGAGTGTATTACAAGAAGGCAAACAACAACAAACAGGACAATTTGTGGCCTAATATAAAACAAAATGATATGGTGTGTGTGTGAAGAATTAATTACAATTTGCTTTCATGTTAAGATAAAAATGAAGACAACTGAAGATTCTGGAAATTTACTTATCTAAATCTATCTAAATCTTATCTAAATCAATATTCAAACTTGGGGGAAAAATTCTCAAAGATCGGCGAAAATACTGGAAACATCAAAAAGTTTCTAAACACAAGAGTTTAGCTGTTACTTGGCTGAGCTCTGACTGAGCTCTGATAGGACTTTCTGGTCGTCATAGGTAAAACAACTAAATTGAACAGAATGCAAAAGTTCTTTCATAAATAGGACAGATATTTTCATAGACCTGGGAAAATTCTCTCTCGTGGAGCCAAGAAAGTGTCTCCTCCGAGAAAGTAAGCCCTGCTCTCTTCAGCTCAGCGGCACTGAATCTTACGAACCTGAGTAGCTTTTCATGAAGCTGGTGCTGAAGTTACTCATTAGTTTACATGTATTAGAAGAAACAAAAGAGAACAACACTCCCTGTTACTGTCAGTCTGTTTTGAGGCTCAAAAAGAGTATATCAAAAGACTACCTTCCGCGGTGAAGCCTTGAACGAGCACCTATAAGTTCAGCATGTTTTCTGAATGACGTGAACATCCTTTTGTCTTCAGTTCTCAGGACTGAAAATCAAGTGAGTCTACAGCACTAGGCAGAGTACTGTAAAATGCTTGAAGCCTGAGGATTCCACAGTAACCTGGGATCACTACCATTATGATGTCACGGATCTAAGGCTCATGCCATAACTGCCAAACTGACATACTTGTTTCCCTGATTTGGCCTGCACGTTTTGATTTTTTAAAAGTAATCTTTTTTTTTATTTTGAGATAACTATAGATTCATATGTATCTGTAAGAAATAATACAGAGAGATTACATCAATTTTCTACAGATAGAGAATTCCAGACACTTCCATCACCACAAGGATCCTTCCTATTACCCTTTTACAACCACACACACTTCCTTCCACCTCCCCCACCTCTTTAATCCCTGGCAATCACGAATCTGTTCTCCATGTGTATAATTTTGACATTTCAAGAACGGTATACAGAGGGGATCATATAGTATGTAACATTTTTGTGATTTGCTTTTTTCCACTCAACATAACGGGAGAGTCATCCGGATTGCCACAGGTGCTCACAGTCCATTTCTCTGTGTCTCTTAGTAGTATGCCAGGATACGGCTGTATCACAGTTTGCTTCACCACCTGCTGAAGGAATTCTGGATTGTCTGCAGGCTTGGGCTTCCACTAATAAAGCTGCTGTAAACATCTGTGTACAGGTTTTTGTGTCAGCGTCGGTCTTCTCTTCTCTGGGCTAAATGCCCAGGAGTCCAATTGCCAGGTCCTAGGGTAGCTGCTCTGTTTTGTTTTTTAAGAAACTGTCTAACTGTTTTCCAGAATGGCTCTGCCATTTCACATTCTCACCAGTACTGCGGGAGTGATTCAGTTTCCCCACAGCCACACTAGCATTGGGTGTTGTCATTTTTTATTTTAGCTGTTCTGATAGCTGTGTCGTGATATCTCACTGTGGATTTAACGTGCATTTCCCCAATGGTTAGTGATGCTAAACATCTATTTGCCATGTGGACATCTTCTTCAGTGTGACGGAACCTACAGTAGTCTGTTAAAAACATTTTCCGTGGAGACGGTGTTCCCTGTCCACTGGAAAACTGACCGTTTTACAGATGAGGAGGTGCTTCACGGACAGGTTAGACGCTTTCAACCCAAGCGGCTGCGACGTAACGTGAAGGATTCAAATCCAGCTGACTCAGGAGGTCACTCAACTTCCTGTGAGGGCCCCCCACTCTTCTCACACGGACAGTGTCTTTCCTTTGACAACAGTGGAGGACTGAAATTTGATCCTACTAACAAAGTTCGTGGTTTCCCTTATAGGCACCTCTAACAGGTATGTGAATCCCTCTCTTTTATTCCCCACTCGACTCTATGGACCTCAAGGAAAGAGTCTATGTCTGATTTATCATTTTAATTCTCACAAACATTGGCACATTGGAGGAATTCAAAAATTCTCTTGAATGGGTGAATGAAATAGTTTTCTGGCATGGATGGATGGGGAAAAGGCATGACCTAAACTAGTCTCTCTCTCATTTACTTCATTCATTCAACAGATAGTGTTTGAACCTGTACTAGGAGAAAGACACTTGCTAGGTCTGGGCAACAGAGAGCCAGGCCCCACTCTCACAAAACCAGGATTTAAATGGGGGGGTGCGGGGGCAGAAATTAAACAAAGAGCGTCATCAATAACTGTGTAACACCAGACTCTGGAAAGTACTGCAGAGAAAAATTAAAGAGTGAGATGAGAAATTAAAAGAGGGACCTGACACCTGATTTCAGTTGTGAAGAAGTCTCCTTTGAAGAGCTCCTTTAAAATGAGCTTTAAAGAATAATTAGGGATTGATTAGAGAGAGGAGAGAAAAGAGGAAGGCAGAGGGAAGGGACAAGAAGAGAAGTGTATTGGAAGGGAAGATACATTTTTCAGCTGAAGGGACAGAATGCGAATATGTGACGTTTCAGAGACATGGAAGAGTTTGCTAGATTGCAGACACAGGCAGAAGGTACAGGAGCATGAAATATGCCTGAAAAAGTAAGTAGAGGCAAGAGCACAAGTCCTGGTAGACCTCTTAGACTTTACTGAGGCCTCTCATCTGAAAACCAAACTAGCACAGAAGTGACATGTAGATAGTGGCCTTCAGACTTTTCACCACTTTTATTTTTTTTAAGATTTTATTTATTTATTTGGGGGGGGCGGGTAGCAGAGGGAGAGGGACAAGCACAAACAGTGCTGAGAGTGGAGCCTGACCTGGGGCTCGATCTCACAGCCCTGAGATCATGACCTGAACCAAGATCATGACCTGAGCCGAGATCAAGAGTCAGAAGCTTAACCGACTGAGCCACCCAGATGCCCCTTCTCACCACTTTTAAAGGGACAAGTGCTAGTCTGGACACGTTTGATTGTATTAGAACCATGGAGGCTCATTGGGCAACACTTTCTGGCCTCCCATCAAGCATCTGTCAAAATTTATTTAAGGTAAAAATGTAGGCAAACTTATCTCTGCACCTTCCCCAATTCCCGGATTATGTCCCATTTCTCTGCCTCTCCCTTCAGAGAAGTTCGAGATTTAGAGACCAGGAAAACTCTCCTTCTAGAATCTAGTATCTGCTTATCAATACTGATATGCATCAGTCTCACTTGGGGGAGTTTTCAGGCACTCCCTCTGTAACCCCCAGAGGTTCTGATTCATCAGATCCAGAAAACCTGTATTTTAAAAAAATTTTTGAGTGATTCTTGTATGTAACCAGGATTGTGAGTTACTAGTCTTCAGGAATTAATTGAGAAAGATGTAGTGTTCTGATTCTATCTTCCCCTTGTAGTAAAGCCAAGGAGAGAAAAGTTTTCTCAGAAAGATAAAGGGAGCTTTCCTTAGTCATGTAATAGTTACATTTACAGTAATAGCTAAAGCTTAATTTCTTCTAAAATACCATTGCTATTTATTTTAATTTGGTGAATGAGCTCTAAATAGAATAACAGTGATAGGGTTTGTTTTCATCTATTTCATTGAACACTTAACTTTTCACCCTAAATATCAAATAGAAGAGACAGTATAAGGTGATCCTATGCCCATAATACCAATGTTTTTAAGCATGTTGCAAAGACAAGACTATTTTTTAAAAAAAGGTTTTTTGAAGATTTTATTTATTTGAGAGAGAAGTGAGAGAGAGAGAGAGAGCATGAGCGGGGAGGGGGTTGGGGGGGAGGGGGAGAAGCAGACTCCCCTAGGAGCAGGGAGCCCGATGTGGGGCTCGATCCCAGGACCCTGAGATCACGACCTGAGCCGAAGGCAGATGCTTAACTGAATGGGCCATGCAGGTGCCCCTAGACTATTTTCTTAATTCAATTTCTTTCTTTGAATTTTTTAATATTTATTTTATTTCAATTCCAGTATAATTAACAGTGTTATATTAGTTTCAGGTGTACGATATAGTGATTCGATAATTCTATACATTACTCAGTGCTCATCATGATAAGTGTACTCTTAATCCCCATCACCTACCATCCAGCCCCCCACCCACCTTCCTTCTGATAACCATCAGTTTGTTTTCTATAGCTAAGAGTCTGTCTTTTGGTTTATCTCTTTTTTATTTGTTTTGTTTCTTAAATTCCACATATAAGTGAAATCATATGGTATTTGTCTTTCTCTGACTTATTTCACTTAGCATTATACCCTCTAAATCCATCCATGTTGTTGCAAATGGCAAGATTTCATTCTTTTTTATTGCTGAATAATATTCCATTGTGTGTGTGTCTGTGTGTGTGTGTGTGTGTGTGTGTATATATATATATATATATATATATATATATATATATATATATACCACATCTTCTTCATCCATTCATCTATCAGTGGACACACTTGGGCTTGCTCCATAATTTGGCTACTGTAAATAATGTTGCAACAAACATAGGGGTGCATATATCTTTTTAAATTAGTGTTTTTCTTTTTTTAAAGATTTTATTTATTTATTTATTTATTTATTTATTTATTTATTTGAGAAAGAGAGAGGGTGAGCAGACAGGTGGGGGCAGGGGCAGAGGAAGAGGGAGAGGGAATCTCAAGCAGACTCTGTGCTGAGCGCAGAACCCAATGTGAGGGTCGATCCCACGATCCCGAGATTATGACCTGAGCTGAAACCATGAGCTAGATGCTTAACCGACTGAGCCACCCAGACACCCCACAAATTAGTGCTTTTCTATTTTGGGGGTAAATACTCAGTTGTGGATCATATAGCAATTCTAGTTTTCATTTTTTGAGGAACCTCCATATTGTTTTCCACAGGGGCTGCACCAGTTTGCATTCCCACCAACAGTGCACAAGAGTCCCTTTTTCTCCACAATCTTGCCAAAACCTGTTGTTTCTTGTGTTGTTGATTTTAGCCATTTGGACAGGTATGAGGTGATAGCTCACTGTGGTTTTCGTTTGCATTTCCCTGATGATGAGTGATTTGAGCGTCTTTTCGTGTGTCTGTTGGCCATCTGTGTCTTCTTTGGAGAAATGTCTGTTGATGTCTTCCGCCTATTTTTAAATTGGATCATTTGGTTTTTTGGTGTTGAGTTGTATAAGTTCTTTATATATTTTGGATACTAACCTTTTCTATCATTTGCAAATATCTTCTCCCATTCAGTAACTTGTCCTCTAGTTTTATCGGTGGTTTTCTTTGCTGTGCAGAAGCCTTTCATTTTGATGTAGTCCCAATAATTTATTTTTGCTGTTGTCTCCCTTGCCTCAGGGGACATATCTAGAAAGATGTTGTTGCAACCAGTGTCTGAGAAAGTACTGTCTGTGCTCTCTTCGAGGACTTTTTTGGTTTCAAGTCTCACATTTAGGTCTTTAATCCATTTTGAATTTTATTTTTGTGTGTAGTGTAAGAGAGTGGTCCAGTTTCATTCTTTTGGATGTACCTGTCCAGTTTTCCCAACACCAGTTTTTGAAGAGACTATCTTTTTCCCATTGTATATTCTTGCCTCCCTGCTTGTACATAAAATCATGGGTTTATTTCTGGATTCTCTCTTCTGTTCCGTTGATCTATTGTCTACTTTTCCGTCAGTACCATACTGTTTTGATTATTACAGCTTTGTGATATATCTTGAAATCTGGGATTGTGATACCTCCAATTTTGTTCTTTCTCAAGATTGCTTTGGCTATTTGGGGCCTTTTGTGGTACCATACATATTTTAGAATTATTTGTTCTAGTTCTGTGAAAAATGCTATTGGTGTTTTGATAGGGATTGCATTAAATCTGTAGATCATTTTGGGTATGGGACATTTTAAAATATTTGTTCTTCCATCAATAAGCATAGAATATTTTTCCATTCATGTTGTCTTCAATTTTTTTTCATCAGTGTTTTATAGTTTTCAGAATATAGGTCTTTCACTTCCTTGTTTAAGTTTATTCCTAAGTAGTTTGTTATTTTTGGTATAATTGTGAATGGGACTGTTTCTTAATTTCTTTTTCTGCTTCTTCATTATTAGTGTATAAAAATGCAGATTTCTGTATATTGATTTTGTATCCTGTGATTTTCCTGAACTCATTTATCAGTTCTAGTCTATTTTTGGTGGAGACTTGAGGGTTTTCTGTATATATAGTATCATGTCACCTGCAAATAGTGAAAGTCTTACTTCTTCCTTACCCATTTGGATGCCATTTATTTCTTTGTCTTGTCTTATTCCTGGGGCTAGGACTTCCAGTGCTATGTTGAATACAAGTAGTGAGAATGGACATCCCTGTCTTGCTCTTGATCTTGGGGAAAAGCTTTTAGTTTTTCACCATTGAGTATGATTTTAGCTGTAGGTTTTTATATGGTCTTTATTACATTGAAATATGTTCCCTCTAAACCTACTTCGTTGAGAGTTTTTATCATGAATGGATATTGTACTTTGTCAAATGCTTTTCTGCATCTATTAAAATAATCATGTGCTTTTTATCCTTTCTCTTGTTGATGTGATGTATGATGTTAATTGATTTGTGAATATTGAATCACGTTTGCATCCTAGGAATAAATCCCACTTGATCACCGTGAATGATTTTTTAATGTATTGTTGGATTTGGTTGGCTATTATTTTGTTGAGGATTTTTGCATCTGTGTTCATCAGAGATATTGGCCTGTAGTTCTCTCTTTTTTTAAAAAGATTTTATTTATTTGCGATAGAGCAAGAGTGAGAGAGAGAGAGAGAGCACAAGCAGGGGGAGTGGGAGAGGGAGAAGCAGGCTCCCCGCCGAGCCAGGAGCCCGATGGGGGACTCGATCCCAGGACTCTGGGATCATGACCAGAGCTGAAGGCAGACGCTTAACTGACTGAGCCACCCAGGCGTCCTCTTTTTTTTTTTTTTTTTTTTTTTAATGTCTTTACCTGGTTTTGGTATCAGGGTAATGCTGGCCTCACAGAATGAATTTGTGAATTTGGAAGCTTTCCTTCTAACTCTTCTTTAAATGTTCGGTAAAATTCACCTGTGAAGCCATCTGCTCCTGGACTTTTGTTTGTTGGGAGTTTTCTGAATGCTGATTCAATTTCATTCCTGGTAATCAGTCTGTTCAAGTTTTCTATTTCGTCCCGATTCAGTTTTGGGAGGTTATATGTTTCCAGGGATTTATCATTTCTTCTAGGTTGTTCAATTTGTTTGCATACAATTTTTCATAATATTCTCTTATAATCCTTCATATTTCTGTGGCGTTGGTTGTCCTTTCTCCTCTTTCCCTTCTGATTTTGTTTATTTGAGTCCTCTCTCTCTCTCTCTCTCTCTTTTATGAGTCTGGCTAAAGGTTTATCTATTTGGTTGATCTTTTCAAAGAACCAGCTCCTGGTTTCATTGATCTGCTCTATTGGGTTTTTTTTTAGGTTCTATTTCATTTATTTCTGCTCTAATCTTTATTATTTTCTTCCTTCCTATTTAGGTTTTGGGTTTTGTTTGTTCTTTTTCTAGCTTCTGTAGGTGTAAGTTTAGGTTGTTTCTTCAATATTTTTCTTACTTCTTGAGGTAGGCCTTGATTGCTATAAACTTCCCTCATAGAACAGCTTTTGCTGGATTCCAAAGTTTTTGGACCATTGTGTTTTCATTTTCATTTGTCTCCATGTATTTTTTAATTTCTTCTCTGATTTATTCCCTTAAAATTTTAAATCTTTGATTAAATGTGTATATTGGAAAACATTATGCAGTGTCAAGAGCATGAGCTCTGGAATCCAATTACCTAGTTTTAATCCTTCCTTATGATTTACTACCTACATGACACTGGGTAAACCTGTTATACTTCTAAAGCCTCAATGTCCTTATCTGTAAAATCAAAATGATGATGAAAGCATCTGCTTCATAGGGTTGTTGTGAGAATTAAATGAGATCATACTGCAGAAATGTTAGTATGGTACCTAACAGATTAATCCTTCAAATAATTTAGTTATGCTTATAGGAGACAATGAGGCTTTTTATTCAAAATAGCAACAATATAATGGGTATTCTCCCATGACCAAAGACAGGGACAGAGAACAGGTAGTAATGCCAACTGAGTAACTACAAATTGCCAAGTTCTTTGCCAGGCAGTTTATGGACATCATCTCATTTCCTTGCAGCAGATTTGTGAGGTAAGAATCATTATTTCCATTTTATAGATGGAGAAACTGAAGCTCAATAAAGTTAAGTAACTGAGATACCAAATAATCTGCAGAGTCAAGTTTGTCTAATTTCAAAGTCATATAGTTTTTCCTCACCTAAACAATGTTTTCCTTCTGGAGGAGGAAAGAAAATATATTTTAAGCCGCATCCCATTTAGGTTGGCTCCCAAATTATTTAACTGACACACATGTGAGTGTTTTCATCAGCTGTCAGTGTTTGCCTATGGTGCCCCTATGCCACTCAGTCTCTCCTCCCTGAAATGGCTGGTTGAGGAACACTTAGCCACTGCTGGTACCATGTCCTAACTGTCAGTCAGGAAGTTTGCATCAGCTCCCAAGATGGACAGGAGACTCCTGTTACTTTATGGAGCCAGATCTGAGGTTTTAGACAGGCGGGGAGGAGGAGGAGTCGGGACTGGGAAAGTCTAATGATTCCCCTCCTGATGTCTAGTGGTTCACATCTCTAAGATAGATACCAGGCTGTGAATTGTGCCTCCTCAGCTGATCCCCATTCTGGATCAGTATCCCTATGAGTAATTTCTCTCCTGATTCTGGCACTCTGGACTTTCTACTACCACTGACGGATTTTTATCTCTATAGAGGGAAAAAAGGGATGCCCAGGCCTTGGCTGTGAGTGCTCACTCCACTACCCTTTGCTGCCCTCTACTGACCATACCTGGAAATTACATTTAACCTTTCAGGCCCTTGGCCCAAATAGATACTACAGTGGGTGAAACCAGGCACACAAAATTTGAGGTGCACCAAAAAACTAAGTAAATAAGATATGATATTTTAATTTTAATGTAATATTTTAAAAAGTCAATTTTCAAAAAATACATGGTGAACAAAATACCTAAATGTGCCCTAAAATAGTACTACTAGCTTACTACTAGCTTACTTACTAGCTTAGTACTACTGCTTCAGCCATACCAGATTTCTTGCTCTTCCTTTAACTTGTTGCTGCTTCAGAGATTCAGATTTGCTATTCCTTCTGCTTGGAATATACTTTGCCCAGGTCTTCACATAGATTGTCATCTCTCATTCTTTAAGTCTGTATTCAAAGGTTGCCACCCCAAAAAGTCTTTCTTAATGAAACCAGAAGCTGTTTTTGTTTTTTTTTAAAGATCAACAAAATTATCAATTTTGTTGATAGACTTTTAACCAAATTCATCAAAAGAGAGAGAGGACTCAAATAAACAAGATCAGAATGAAAGTGGAGAAATAACAACCAACACCACAGAAATACAAAGGATTATAAGAATATTATGAGAAATGACATACCAATATATTAGACAACCTAGAAGAAATGGATAAATTTCTAGAAACATATAACCTCCCAAACTGAATCAGGAAGAAATGGAAAATTTGAATAGACTGATTACCAGCAATGAAATTGAATCAGTAACCAAAAAACTCCCAACAAACGAACGTTCAGGGCCAGATGGCTTCACAGGCAAATCCTAACAAACATTTAAAGAGTTAATACCTATGCTTCTCAAACTGTTCCAAAAAATAGAGGAAGAAAAGCTTCCAAATTCACTCGATGAAGCCAGTATTACCCTGATACCAAAACCAGATAAAGACACTACCAAAAATACAAAGAGAGCTACAAGCCAGTATCTCTGATGAACATAGATGCAAAGATCCTCAACAAAATATTAGCAAACAGAATCTAACAATGCATTAAACAAATCATTCACCACGATCAAATAGGCTTTATTCCTGGGATGCAAGGGTGGTTTAATATTCACAAATCAGTCAACATCATACATCACATCAACAAAGGAAGGATAAATCCCATGCAATAATTTCAACTGATGCAGACAAAGTGTGGGACAAAGTACAACAGCCGTTCAGGATAAAAACCCTCAACAAGTAGGTCTAGAGGGCACATACCCCTCTTCTCTCACAGTTTGAGGATTTCTTTAGTGGATTACTTGGATTTCTTTCTCTTTATTTTTTGCATATATATTACCAGATTTTGATTTGCGGTTACCATTAGGTTTACACGTAACATCTATACACATAATGCAGTCTTTATTAAGTTGATGGTTCCCCTTAAGTTTGAACTCATTCTCAAAGCACTAAATTTTTACTCCTCTCTCCCCACATTTTAGGTGTATGGTGACGTACTTTACATCCTTGTATTTTGTGACTCCTTTGACTAGTTTTTGTAGATATACTTGATTGTACTGCTTTTGTGCTTCTTATTCCTGCTTATGGTCTTTTCTTTTCACTCAAAGAATCTCCTTTAACGTTCCTTGTAAGGCTGGTTTAGCTGTGCTGAAGTTCTTTAACTTTTTTTGTCTGGGAAACTATTTATCTCTCCATTTATTCTGAATGATAGCCTTGCTGAATAGAATATTTAGTTGCAGGTTCTTTTCTTTCAGCACTTTGAATATATCATGTCACTCCCTTCCGGCCTGCAAAGTTTTTGCTGAAAATCAGTGGATGGCCTTATGGGGTTTCCCTTGTACGCAACTATTTTCTTTTCTCTTGCTGCTTCCAAAATTCTCTTTCCCACTCCTTTTTGCCATTTAAATTGCTGTGTGTCTTGGGGTGGACCTCCTTGGGTTGATTTTGTTGGGGGCCCTCTGTTCCTCTTAAATCTGGATTTCTGTTTCCTTCCCCAGATTTGGGAAGTTTTCAGCTGTTATATCTTTAAATACATTTTCTGCCCCCTCTTCTCTTTCTTCTGGGATCCTTATTATGCAATGTTATTATGCTTGATGGTGTTGTTGAGTTCCCTAAGTCTAGTTTCATTTTTTATTATTATTCTTTCTCCCTCTTTGTTCAGCTTGATTGCTTTCTGTTACTCTCCCCTCCAGGTCCCTGACTCATTCTTCTGCTTCCTCTAGTGTGCTTCCTCTTTTCCATCCAGTGTACTTTTAATTTCAGTTATTGAGTTTTTCATCTCTGATCGGTTCTTTTTTATGTTCTCTATCTCTTTGTTGAGAGTCTCATGGAGGTTCTCCACTCTTTTCTCACATTTAGTGAGTATCTCTATGACTATTACTTTAAATTCTCTATCAGGCATTTTACTTATCTCCATCTCATGTAGCTCTCTTGCTGTGATTTTGTGCTGTTCTTTTATTTGGGACATATTCCTCTATCTCTTTATTTTGTCTAATTCTCTGTTTCTTTTTTTTTTTTTTTTTTTTTTTTTAAGATTTTTTATTTATTTATTTGACAGAGAGAGAGATAGCGAGAGCAGGAACGCAAGCAGGGGGAGTGGGAGAGGGAGAAGCAGGCTTCCCGCAGAGCAGGGAGCCCGATGTGGGACTCGATCCCAGGACCCTGGGATCATGACCTGAGCCGAAGGCAGACGCTTAACGACTGAGCCACCCAGGCGCCCTAATTCTCTGTTTCTTTGAGTTAGGAAAGTCAGCTACCTATCCTGCTCGTGAAGGTAGTGGCCTTATGAAGAAGAGCTCCTGCTGTGCCCTGCAGTGCAATGTCCCCTGTTGCCCAGAACCTGATGCTTCAGAGGCGTCTCCTATGTGTGTTGTATGTGCCCTACTGTTGTGGCTGACCTGTGTTTGTCTTTAGTCCAGTCATCTGCAATGGCTCTCTTTGTCTGTTGTGGGCAGGGTTTGGTCTCTGCGCCGTTAATAGGCCAGTCTGAGGCCCTCCTGGGCTTGAGTTTACTCAGATCAGCAGTTTGCCAGAGCTTCAGTCTCACTGAACTGCAGGGCACTTTCCCTGTGTGGTCCCCTGAGGAGCTTTTGTTGGGGGGTGGGGCCTGCAGTCAGACCATATGTCTGCCCCCAGCCCACTGCTGGGGCTGCAGACAAACTGGTGTATGTGGTTTTCTTGCCCTCTCCCCGGGGCAGGAGTCACTGTGGAGTGGTGCTGGCCCCTGTTAGGGCTGCTTGCACACTGCCAGGCTTGTGATGCGCCTTTGGGTGGACTCTTGCTGAGGGTGTGTTGAAGTGGGCAGGTCCGCAGGAGAATGCAGGGGTGAGGCATACAGTGTTAGCAAGCTAAGTGAAGAGTATTCATGCTGGATCCTGCAGTTGTCCAGATATTTAGACTGGGGGGCGGGGGAGGGAAATTGCACCCACCAGCTCTTTTGTTCTTGGAGAAATCTCCTAAAGATCCCTATACCCCCAGCACAAGTTGCAAGATCAGGAAATCAGTCTCCTTCCAGGTGTCTTTCAAACTGCTGCTTCTGTGCTGTATTTTGAGTCCATTCCTTGAAGCGTCATTAGAGTTCCTGGCACGATCCTTTTCATGAGGCTCTGAAACTGTCCTTCCTTATAGAAGACAGTGTTTGGCCTCTCTGCCTAATGTCAGAGTTTTTGGGCAAGCAGGAAAGGAAATTTTTACCTGTGGAGGATAAGGATGAATGACTGTGGTTGATTGTATCAGTAACCAACAACATCAGAATGGAGGAAAGTAAAATCCTCTTTTTGGATAGAATACACAAATGTTACATAAGGATTACATCAGTTTCCCTTTAGGATAGTAACATATTATGTATGATATATGAGTGCTTTTCTATAAAGTATATAATCTCTGAACTACATTAAATTAATAACATTTTTACCAGAATGTAACAACCAATGAGGGTGAAACTTGTCTGATTTCACAATTCTTCCCTTGTAGCTTTTATGATACTATTGAGCTAATTATGCAAGATGGAATATTAAATAAAGATTATTTCTAGTAGTGTTTCCTTTGTAGGGTAAGAAAAAAAGAAAACAAAATAGTTTAAAAAGACATCTTGAATTTGCTTATTCACTTACCTTTGATTTTCCTGAATTCTGTGGCTGGCTTTGAGAAGAGTCAAAAGCATTAGCAGAGGAGATTGGTCACTTGATCTTTAACATGGATGCGTAAGTACCTGAGAACAATGAGTGGTTGTAGCTTGGTTTCTTGGCAATTGAAATGACAGCACAAGATTTATAAATGAACAGAAGCAGAAATTAGGGTAACTGTAAGCAATCTTAGCTGTCTCCGAAGTAAGGAACTTCTGGGTTTTATTTGTTTTAAGTAATTGGGAGAAAACACAGTAGCATAAGCACAGAAAGCTAATCTGGTGAGAAAGAATCCCACCTAACTTGGCAGATTACACAAAAGGTGTAAATTATATAATATAGAATATATATCAATCACACATTATATGTGTACATTGTACATTAAGTTACATATAAGTATAAAATTATGGTCTAATATATAATTGAATATGTCTTTCATATATATAAATCTAATATATATTTATGTATATATTAGATATATATCATTAGATCTTAAACTTCTTATATATTATTTACTTATATAATCTAATGTATAATTTATATATTATATGTAATATATATAAAATATATAATATACATTTAAAATACAATATAAATATACAATATACCTACAAATACAAATATACAATATAAGATATGTAATATATATTTAATATATGCATATTAATTATGTATAAATAAATAAAGATATATGATAAACTTATGTCATTAATATATATCTTATTATATATTAGAGTATATATCATATGTATTATAAATTACATATATATTGCATATATTAAATATTTATCATTAGAACTTAAACTTCTTCAGAAAATAATTCTACCTTAAGATATATTTTTCCTGATATTACTATAGCTAATATTAATATACTAATTATATTACATATTAATTAATACAGTAAAAAAGTAGATATTAATAAGAATATGTAAGACATAAGATTGATATTATATAATATAAATACTCTTAATATATTAAGATATATATCTCATGATATCTAATATATAAATATATGTATACATACATGCATATGTGTATACACACATACATATACAAATCCAGAGAGACTATTGAATCTGTGTGAACCTAAGTTTTCACTATAAGAAGCTAGAAAAAAGGAAGCCTGTACCCAAAGTGGAATGAAGGAAATGATTACATTAGGAAAAGTTTAGTTAATATAGTCCAACTTCACTTATAAACATTAGAAACAAAAATGCTGAATAAGATGTCAAACCAAATCAAGTGATATGTGTGTATGTATATAAGTATATAAATATAATGTGAAAATGCTAAGTGTTGGTAAGGTAGGGAACACCTGGAAGTCTCATACACTGTTGCTTGGAATAGAAATTGATAAAACTACTTTGAACAACTTTTGGCAAGCTTTAATAAAATCATAAATCGAAAAAATAGGTCTAAACCAGAAAAGGCCCTAGTACTATATTTAATAACATTTTAATAATTCTCAAAACCATTACTCCAGGACCACCTGAAACTTTCCTCACATTTTTCTGAACTGAAATTCCTTGTTTACAACAACAAACATGTACTAAATGTCAGTCATCAATGAGAAATTGTCTAATGTGCTAGAAAGACACAATTATGAACATGACCTAGTTTTTGCCATAAAGGGATTTACAGATAACTTGGGGTGACAGACCTGAAATTACTAATAGAGCAGATATAAAAATACTAGATGTTTTTACAAAGTGTTATGATGAAAAATAAATGGGAAGTAAAAAATTGCTTCTGCTCAGAGAGGTATAGACAGAAAGTGCAGAGAATACTTGCCCAGACGGTGATGTTTAAATCACGCCCTGCAGGATGATTAGAAGTTTTCCTTGCAAACTTAGTTAAGGGGGAGATGCAGAGACAAGAAAGCGCGTAGTATGTTGGAAGGGTATGCGTAAATAGTCAAAGAAGAACCTGAGGAAGGATGGTGGGACTAAATTTCCTAACATATACGTTACAAAAAGAAGTAAAGCAGCTACTGTGACTTCCCAGTACCGCAAATTGCTTAAAATCTGTTGCTACAATAAATGATACGCATTTGCCAAAGTATATCATATCGCTACTTAAAATTCTACAGTTAGCACATATTACTAATATCACAAGAATATTGAATATTGAGTATCATAAGAAACTCCTATTATTTTCATTCAAAAGATTTAGGTCATTTTAACAAGAAGATAATTTTGGTGAGGGTAAAATGAAATCTGAAATGCTATGTATGTGTGTGTTTTCTATTCCTCATTACTTTGAGAAATTCACTGAATAAGAGTGTTTTTCTTTACTGATATTTTTAGAGGCAGTTAACCCTACCTGTTGGCTGTCGAAACAAGTCGATGAGCTTTTACAGTGAAAAAAAGATGTACTAAGATACATAAAAGCCCAATATATTGCTGATAAGCTTAATATCCTTAATTTTTTTTTTTTAAATTTCAGTTTTAAATTTGAATTCTTATTATACGTGGCAGATATCTACTTGTGCTCGCCTAAGCCCAAAGAGGTAATTTATAATAAGGGTACTCCGGTACGTTGAGAATCCGAGGAGATGTGAACAATCAAGCCTCAGGATGAGTAAAAGCAAGGAATGAGTAAGAGTTCTGTGGTGTCTTCATTCCAGTTGGCTCTCAGAAAGCCAAATGGCTAAGCCAGCCTGGCAGGGCTTTAGAACACAGCAGCGGGGGCCGACTGCCCACTCGGCATACACTCCTGGAAATATACCATTCGGGAATGATTCTTCCTCCAGATAGATATTCTGAAGAATTAAACATTGTGTTCCATACACAGGCGAATGAGTCTAAGGGTCTTACATACTCTATCTCACTAAACCTACACAACGTCTTTATCGTAGCGCTTGGCTATAAAGTGAAAGGTATGCAAAAATAGCACAGGCTGAGTTCAGGCACTTTCTTTATGTTTTGTTTGGGCAAATGTCTGACATACTGTTTGTCAGAAACAAAATGTAGAAGTTTCCAGGGAGCTGCCGTCAGTGGCTATAAAAAGATTAGCACAAGCATTGTATTAAATGTTAACTCTTAGCCAACTAAAGCGAGTGGCAAATGAGAAGAATGCTCCAGACTAGATTCTGTGGAGGTTATGGTGAAAGTCACCTCTCTGGAGAAATCCAAGTCCCTGTTTGAATTTTAATGCAGGCTTTCTCTTTGGTGGTGTAGCAGAAGGAGAGGGATTTGAGTCACTGAGGGAGGTAGGGCCTCCAGAGTCGCTCTTCTGGCCGGGGAGGTACAGGGAGAGAGAGAGAGAGAACTCGGAGGAGCTGAGGAAACAGCCAAAAGTTGCATGTGGGAAGCTGGCCTGAAGCGCTCCCCTAAGTACCGGCACAAGAGAGTAAGATTAAAAGGCTCGTGTTTCCCAAGGGCTCTGGAATGCCCAGAGGAGAGAACACTGTACTTCTAACACAGGCTGATAGTAGCTAATGATAATTGACGTTTTACTTATTATGTGCCCGGCCTCACCGAATATCCTCTTGCTTTATTTCACTTAATTTTCAAAATCTCCTAATAAGATCCTTTCACTCAATTTGCAGTTGAAGACATTGAGGCCTAGAGAAATTAAGCAACTTGCTCAAATAAGCGGGAGAATCAGAATTTGAACGTGGAGTCTGTGCTGTCGGGTCCCTGCCCGCCCTGTCACCAGATAGCCTCTCCGGAGCTAGAGAGTGGCAGATGTCCTGTATTAGCTGATACCTTGGAAGCTGATGGCAGAACAAGGAGCAAGCCACGGACAGGTGGCCTCACAGAAAGCCCCAGCTTTTGGACCATTTGAATTTACTCCGATACTCCCTATAAACAGATGTCAGCATAAAGACTAGAAGAGCAAATCCAGTCCCTTCATCGGTAGAGGTTTACCCAGAAGTGTACTAAGTGATGACAGTTTCTCGGGCAGCACCATACCTTGGTGGAGCCCTGATTTGGTACCGTGTTAAAGACGTGGCAGCTTTACCGGGGTTATGAATTCCGATTTCTTCTAAATGGTTAGCAGTTTAGCAGGTCATGTTTGCCAAACCCATCGAGGCTTTTCTTGCAGTTATAAGAGAGAGTGCCCAGCCCTTTTGCAAGTGGGAGTATTTTGCATTTGTATGCCATCTAAAATGAGATTAAAGCTATTTGTCCTTATTTCTCCTTTTATACGATAGACTTAGCAAGGATACTCATTATTCTGAGCATGCATGACAAAATTATTAATTGAAATTAAGTAAGTTAATTTATAATATTTATATAATTTATATATTATGACTTTAAACAAATATCTAATTAATGTGAATAATTATTAATTATAATTAACAAATTTAATGATAACAGAAGGTAATTAAAGGTAACTAACACCGTAGAACTGTGATTTCTCACATCCACATGTATTTTTTTCTTCTTTTGGGCATTTTTTAGTTCCCTACTTGTATTCTGGTCACTTATATACGTCCCCCACTGTATTTTTGGCACCATTCGTCAGGAACTATAGCTTCATTGTACATCCAGAATTTGTATCTCAGTGGTATTTTCCCCAGTTATGTCGAGTTAGTTTTCTGTTCCTCAAGCACACCACTTTTAAAGAATTTTGGAGATAATTATTTTATGTGTCTGAGTTTCCCTATCATAGCAATGCCTTCTGTTGCTTGTTTCTATTTCAGGGCTTTGTAAATTTGCTTTAGAGCAGGGTTTTCTAAACCAGACACTGTGCCACCTCCACAATTTTTGCCGAATATATCACCTGTACCATTATCTCATTAATATTTTCCTTAAGTAAATTCAGGACTTTATTTTTTTTAATATTTTATTTATTTATTTGACAGAGAGAGACACACAGAGAGAGGGAACACAAGCAGGGGGAGTGGGAGAGGGAGAAGCAGACTTCCCGCGGAGCAGGGAGCCCAATGCGGGGATCGATCCCAGGACCCCGGGATCATGACCAGAGCCGAAGGTGGACGCTTAACGACTGAGCCACCCAGGCGCCCCTAAGCTCAGGACTTTTATCTAAAATTTTATTTCTGAAGGAACTATGTAACTATTGCAAATGGGAAACCAGAACCCCTTGCTTTAAGTTGTAGAAAATTTATACACTGCCAACAAACTCTGGCTTTAGAGTCTTACCTGCCGCCCTTAAGTGAAATAAGGAGAGAGAGAGGGAGAGAGGAGCAATTACTGGGGAAGCATTAATCGGAGCACCAGATTAATGGCACTGGCACCAATCTGAGACTTTATCCTTGATGTAATAAAATTAATTACAAAGAAGTTTTAGAGGGAATAATTTTCTTATGGTCTAATGCTGTCATTACTGAATGCCACTTTGTTTACTACCCATAATCATCTCACTTACAGCCATGGACCACTTTGGGAACATTCCTTATAACATGGACCCCAAACAGAACACACATCAGACCTAAATTCCTAATTGTTCGATTTTTGACAAGTTAGTTAATTCCTTTCAGCTTGATTCCTCAGTGTGAAAAAGGGATAATACATTTATATTCAAGATCACTTTGAGGATTATATGAGGTAATGTTCACAATGTGTCTAATCCTGTGCCTGGAGTTTATTAAAAAACATTAATACCTTAGGGTGCCTGGGTGGCTCAATCAGTTAAGCGTCCAACTCTTGGTTTTGGCTCAGGTCATGATCTCAGGGTCATGAGATCAAGCCCTGGATCGGGCTCCATGCTGAACGTGGAGCCTACTTAAGATTTTCTCTCTCCCTCTCTCTGCCCCTTCCCCCCACGCGCATGTGCTTTCTCTCTCTCTCTAAAAAACAAAAACAGAAACAAACCAAAGCATAAATACCTACTGTGTGCCAAGCACACCTCTGGGGGCTCAGGATCTAGAAGAGCACATGACAGAGAAGGACTCTGCTTTCATGGAACTTACATTCTGTTGAGGGAAAAATTAACCATGAACAACTGAACAAAAGAGCAAGGTCATTCGAGGCAATATTGATAAAAGCTCTGAAGTAAATAAAATGAAGCACTATGAAGGAAGGTGACTGGTGTTTAGGGAATACTAATTTCCTTCCTAATTCTCAACTCTATATGGTTGGAATTCCATATATGTAGAAAAAGATGAAGGCTATTGAGAATATGCTTGTCAACTGCGATAAGCAAAGGGCAAAAGACGGAGAATGAATAACAATTGCAGTTTAAAACATAATTAAATACACGGCCCCAATTTTAAATGTCTGTACTGCTCTAAAACTTGCCTTCTTAAATTATGTGCTATAGAACATATGATCCTCTCTTAGAAACAGAGAACATTTCATTGTTCATGTCATGGAAATGAAATGCAGTTGGGGCTTTATCACTTACTTTTGTCATGGTTGTGCTTTTCAAAAAAACACAACTTCAGAACTTAATGTATTGTGTGTGATGAGCTTGATTTTAGGAAAGTTAAGAACATTCTGCCACAAAGTTCAGGCCCCTAAATATACTTTCAGTCAGCAAATTCTGATTTGGGCAGGGCTCGGAAGTCCGCGAGCTGATGATGACAGAATGGGAATAATTAGGTTTTGTACCTAAAACAAAGGATGGATTTATATGGAGAGAATCCGTTCTGAGATTTCTGAGACCTATTATCTGGCTTGTGAATGATAAATGAACTCATTTGAGGCATTGCAGATTGACTTTGGAGGGCCAGGAAAAAAGTTTTCCTCTTTTCCAATCCCTTCATCTCTTTGCTCCTCTAGTCATTTGCAATGACTTTGAATCCTGTTGCTCTTAACTGGACTCTGTTAACATCCTTCCGATGTCTAAATGACTTAATTACTGAAATTAAGAATTTGAAGAATCAGTTAAGAGTATCTAGTTGGAGACAGGATACCCAATTAGGAAGTACAGAAGGCAGCTACTCTGTTCCCAGCGTCCTTCATTTCAGTCCTAATTGAATTCTGCTTTTCCTTCTCAAGTAACAATAAATCTTTTGATCTCTGTGAAAGAAGCAAAGATCAAGCTGATCCTCAGAATGAATCTCCTCCTTCCTCCACTTCTTCAAAGATCTAGTTAAATTTGAGTTGCACTTATTTTTTTAAATGTTTTCCAATGCAATTACCAGTCACAAAAGAAAATTACTTTATTATCATAACTGAAAAACACCATTTCTTTTTTCTTCCAGCATTTTTTTTTTTTTTAAAGATTTTATTTATTTGACAGAGCGAGATACACAGCGAGAGAGAGAACACAAGCAGGGGAGTGGGAGAGGGAGAAGCAGGCTTCCCGCTGAGCAGGGAGCCCGATGCGGGGCTCGATCCCAGGACCCTGGGATCATGACCTGAGCCGAAGGCAGACGCTTAACGACTGAGCCACCCAGGCGCCACCTTCTTCCAGCATTTTTATGTTACATTTTAAATCAATGAAATTCATGTAAATTTAACTTTTCTCTCTGATAATTCATAGTAAGGGGCTTTCACAGTAATGCCACAAGTAGTTGCTTTTTATTTTCCTGTGTAAGAACCCCTACCACTAAAACAAGTCGTTCAGTGCTGTTCATAATCTACTTTAGAAACATAATGACTTTTATCTCCCAGGACAGCAATGAAGAATGTTTAACAGACTAGATGATGTAGCGGAGAAAGCTGTGGTCTATCTACTTCTGACCCCAGTATTTACTATTTGTCCTTCAGCAAGTGAAATCTGAATTCTGAATCCCAAATTCCATATCTGTAGAACAATATTTTATCCATCATTCTATTTGGTTTTTTTTTAAGATTTTATTTATTTATTTGACAGAGAGAGAGAGAGAGAGAGAGAGAGAGAGAGAGAGCACAAGCAGGGGGAGCAGCAGAGGGAGAGGGAGAAGCAGGCTCCCCGCCGAGCAGGGAGCCCAATGCAGGACTCGATCCCAGGACCCCGAGATTATGACCTGAGCCGAAGGCAGATGCTTAACGACTGAGCCATCCAGGCGTTCCCCCCTCCCACCATCATGCTATTTGGAAGGAGAATCAAATGTGGAAATACAAATGTGCTGCTTTTAAACTGCCAAGACCTCTACAAGTAAGTTTTATTATTACCACGGTGCTAGAAGAAAAACATGCTAGGGCTCATAAAGCCTAGCAGTGGTTAATCTCATTTTTTAGTGCTTACTTTATACAGCTACTTGCATTCATTTGAATGCATTCAAATGTCATTTTGAGAGCTTGAAATGTGCTGTATCAGTTCTGCTCTAAACAAATCCAGGAGATGACCACTGAGATTCCACATGTAGCAGGAAAGAGCAGTTCAGATCCACCTTTACTTACCCACACTTCATCAGTCTTGACATATGTGTCAAGGTGCTCCTTTAAAGACTTCACGAAAATTTACTTCTAGAAATAATGACACAAACGATACACCATCCATAAGGTCAATTCAGGGACAAATCTGTGTTAACATTTTGAGCTCAACCTGCCTCACATAATCCACTTCTTTCACTCATTGTCTCTTCCACCAAACCTACCATGCAGGAAAACCTCTGACACACAAAGCCCCTGGAGATTTGGTCTTTGTGGCTGTGTCATCTAGACAGCTCTCTGAAATCTTGATTAGTTTGGGGATTTCAGGTCTTTAGCAAATTGGAGACCCTTACAAGGCTGAAATCATGTTGCATTTTATTTGGTGGATTAAGGTGAAACTAAGTAGAGCTGAGTGAAGAAAAGATGTGAGAAAACAGAGCCTAATAGGTAATGAGACACTGTGATGGTTAATTTTATATGTTAACTTGGCTATGCTATGGTGCCCAATAGTTTGGTCAAACACTAGTCTAGATGTTGCTGTGCATGTATTTTTTAGGTGTGATTAACATTTAAATTAGTAGGCTTTGAGTAAAGCAGATTACATTCCTTAGTGTGTGGGCCCCATCTAATCAGTTGAAGGCTTTAAGAGCAAAGAGTAGTTTTCCATAGAAGAAGAAATACAGCCTCAAGACTGCAAAATAGAAACCTTGCCTAAATTTCTCATTTATCTGACCAGCCTGGAATTTGGGCTCAAGATTGTAACATCAACTCTTACCTGAATTTCAAGCCTGCCAGCGTGCCCTACAGATTTCAGACTTGCCAGCCTCCACAATTGTGTGAGCCCATTACTTTTTTTTTAAGATTTTGTTTGTTTGTTTGTTTGTTTGTTTATTTATTTATTTATTTATTTATTTATAGAACATGCAAGCAGGGGGAAGGGAGAGAATCTCAAGCAGACTCAACACTGAGCATGGAGCCTGATGTGGGGCTCAATCTCATGACCTGCACCGAAATCAAGAGTTGGATGCTTAACTGACTGAGCCATCCAGGCACCCCATGTGAGCCAGTTTCTTACAATAAAGTGTATGCTTGTTTTCTCTCTCACCCCCCCAAATAAAAGGGGAAAGTAGATAATGTAAATTCATTCCCTGTGTAGTCTTTTCAAACTTCACCTACTTCTAGTTTTCCAACATTTGCTTCTTGCATCCAAACTGAGTATATAACTTGAAATTCTGCAGGAACAGAATTCTATGTTCGAGATAACAAGTTCGTAAATAAAAGTTGTGTTTTTTTCCTTCCAAATTCTAATATTATCTTAAGGATAATACTTTCTGATCTTAAATTATAGCCATTTACAGATTTCCTTAAAATCCATGCGTGTGTTTTGGAAAGAAATCTAAAACTTGCTGTCTATAAAGAAATACTAGAGCAATAATTCATGTTCCTTTTGGGAGGCCTAAGACACCACTTTTTTAAGAAAATTAAGACACGGAAAGAAACTAACATTTAGGAGATTGGCACACAATTGTTTGAAAAGATTAAGAGGAATGCTCACTGTGGATGTAGTCTGCATGTTTGCACACAAACCAATCAAGAACAAGCTGACCCAATTATCTAGCTATAACTGTGCTAGTCCCTTTGGGTGCAGAAGCCTGTGTTCTAATGAGAGAGACAAATCTAAAACATACTACATATTTATACCAATATTTTCAGGTTCACAAAACCTTTTGCCTCAGACCCATAAATAAAATAATAAAGCAAAAAAGTACAAAAAAAAAAAAAAAAAAGAAAGAGGTGAGCTGCTTTTTCAAGGTTGTAAGAGTGACCAGAGCAGGGCTCCACTGGTTTACTTAACTTTCCCCACTGCGTTAGCCCTGCTCTTGGTGGCTCCGGAAGGTGCCATGGAGGACCACCTGAGAACAATTGCGAAGTCAAGTTTCCTACTTCCTCATTTTCTAGAACCCATGGATTATGCATGTGTTATCCATTTAAAAACATTTGAGGGTGGACAGAGAATTGCTGAAAAAAAATAAACATATATACACAGACGGGGGGTACTTCAGTTTCAGAAAATGTAAAATTAAAAAAAAAAAAAAAAAAAGATGTGCCTTAAAGACTACCTGTCACAAACATTACACGAAAATGATTACAAGGCTATAGAAATTCACAAGAGAAAATGCCAACATAACTGAACAAATCAAGACAGACTTTGTTGGGAAGCTGACACTCTATAGGTTGGATTTGGACAGGAGGAACCATCTGGGGGCAGCAACAGCATGAGCACATGTGTTAGAGTAGAAATGACAAACTGATTTTGGAAAACTTGAGAATTTTCCACATCTTCAAGTCCTGATTTCCTTTTGCTTAATACCTTCCTCAACTCATTTCTCTCTTCTTGCATTTTACTATGAGCAATCAGGAAGAAACAAACTCCTTTAAAACTTCCCTGAGAAATCTCCTCAGGTAAATACCCGATCTTATAGCTTGCAAGTTCGACCTTCCAGAAAACACTAGAACACTAGTTAAGCCAAATTCTTTGCTATTTTATAACAAGGATCTCCTTTCTTACAGTTTCCAACAGCATGTTCTTCATTTCCATCTGAGATCTCACCAGAAAGATGTTCAACGTGCATATTTCTAACATTCTGTTTCTGATTAGTTACATACTCTCTAAGAAGATAGAGTCTATCCCTGAAGCTCTCGCTTTTATTTCTGAACACTTACCAGAATCACCTTCAACATCTCTTATTTCTACCAACAGTCCCTTCACAGCAATGTGGACTTTTCCCAGCATGCCCCTCAAAACTCCTCCAACCTCTACCCCTTCCCCAATTCTAAAGCCGCTTTGACATTTTTAGGTATTTGTCACAGCAGCATCCTACTTCTTGGTACCAAAATCAGAGAGGAAAATGAATGAAGTGATGTTTATTTTTTTTTTAAAGATTATTTATTTATTCATTTGAGAGAGAGAGCCCACGAGTGAGAGAGAGCAGGGAGGAGCAGAGGGAGAGAGAGAGAATCTCAAGCAGACTCCCTGCTGAGCGGGGAGCCTCAGTCAGGGATACATCTCAGGATCCTGAGATCATGACCTGAGCCAAAATCAAGAATCGTATCCTCAGCCCGGTGAGCCACCCAGGCACCCCTGAAATGATCTTTATTGAAAAAACATAAAATTATATGAATAGGAAAAAGATCTGATTAGTAATCCCAGAAAACATATAGGTGTGAAAAAAAGACATGAAACTAAAAGAATTAACTCTAGAATGACCAAAGTTAAAGAATTAATAAACTGGAAGAAAGAACTGAGAATTTTACTCAGGATGCAGTCTAAAGAGAAAAATTGAAAGAGTTGTTTATATGGAGTGTTCTTTGAGAATCACTGTTTCCTAAAATTTTAGTGGATTCTAGTAAAAGATAATAGAGGGATATTGCAGCAAATTAGTCAAAGATATAATAGCTGAGAAATTTTAATATATATAAATAAAAATTGATAGAGAAAATACTAAACTTTAATTATCAATCCAACAAAAATTAGGAAAGGAAGAAAAAAGAAACCAGGAGAAATCTCTGATGAAAGAAAAATACAAAATAAGGTGGTCAGTGTAACTCAAAGTACATTGTAACGACAATAAATGTAAATAGATTAAATCACCCTATTAAAAATCAGAAATTATCAGCATGGATATAAAAAAAATCAGTTATATGCTGCTTATAAGGCACACTGCTATACACACATGCACACAAACACACTCTAAAACAGAAAATATAAAAAGGAAAAAAAAGAAATCTACTAAGCATATATGAACCAAAAAAGAGCTGGTGCAACAATATCTGTCAAAATAGAATATGAAGTCAACACATTAATGTGAATAAAGCAAATAAGCTATACTTCATGAAAAGGCTATAGAAGTTATAAATTTGTATTTGCCTAACAATATAGAGTTAAACTATAAAGCACCAAAAGCCAACAACTACAAAAATTCAGAATTACAAAATAAAATTGAAAAGCTCATGTAAGCATAATGGCAAAATTTAACACCTCTTTCAGAAACCACATATTTGGAGAATATACAGAGAATCTGAGGAACGCATAGGACATAATTGTGAATTTACATATGCCTGCACCCAAAAGACAACAACAACAGAGGATACACATTCTCCTAAAGCATGCACGCAACACATTAGATATGTATAAAATTAACTGTATACTCTCCGTCACAAAAAGTCATAGTTATTCAAACCACATTATCAAATTACTATGCAATTTATTTAGAAATTAACTACTACCACTAGTAATTAAAATCCTATAGGTTAGAAAATCTGAAAAAAACAAAAGCTTAAACAATGAATAAGTTAAAAAATACTTCACGAAGAGAATCATAAACTGTAATGGTTTTATCAACAAACTAAAATACGAAAAATTTGTGAGATATAGATAAAGCAGTACTTAGAAGTTATGAATAATCTTATTAAATATATTTACTAAATGTAAGTGACCTAGCATTTCATCCGAGAAGCTAGATGAAGAAGTGAAAACAGTAAGAAAGTTGAAGCAACAGAATGGTAAAAGCAAAACACCAATTAATAACCTAGGAAAAAACATTAATGGAGATGAATTTTAAAATCTATTTCTTTGAAAGCTAATAAACTAGGCAAGCCTCTAGAAAGTTTGATCAAGGTAGATGTGTACACACATAAATGCATTATCATATAATGGAATACTAGACGGAGTGAACCAGGTCATCAATACAGAGGAATCACAAAACATATGGTAAAACGATAAAATTGCTGAATGATAAGAATTTCTGTAGTTTACTTATTCATTTAACAATGTTTTGTATGTTTCTATATACAAATTGTGTGTGTGTGTGTATGCATGGGTATGTTGTGGATATTTATGTAATAAAGTCACCTCTAACATTTTCTTAAGAAGTGTGAAGCACGTGGTGAAATGTTAGCATTTTTAAATCTTTCAAGAAATTAAATTAATATATGTGTGCTTGGAGTTTCTTTTTTCCCCCTTTACTCAATCCCACTCAATCCCCTCAAACCTCCTTCCACAGAGGTGATCACTATCCTGAAGACGGTGTTGTTTTGTTTTTTCTTTCCCAACTAGTTTTATATTTTTACATTTTGGAAAAACTCCCATTCTTACAAAGCAGTTTCTCTTTTTCCATTTTAGGAAATTATAACTTTCCTTTGACAGTTTGGTTTTCTAGTTGTTTCTTTTATTTGACAAAGGAATGATACCATTTTTTAAAGATTAAGCCAACTAAATTAATACTGACATTTAGGCCCAGGACCATAAGGAAACCAATTTTTTCTTAGCACCAATTATGTTGTGGGTAAGTAAAACAAAACAAAACTGGAAAATAGAGTCACCATCCGCTATAAATCTTCAGAGTATTACTGGCCCATTCGGCTAGCATAGAAAGAGTTACAGAAAAATATAAAAGGCATCGTTCAGTGCTCTCTGAAAAAAAAGTGGCTTCTTGTACTAATATATATTCCATTCACCAAATTCTTCCATGTTGCTTTTGTGGAATAAAAATTGAGTGATTATATATATATATCCCACTTAATTTATCATGGTAATTAATCCCAACCATCCATGATATTAATTTTCTGATATTGGTAGCCTGTGAGTCGCTTTCTTTCTGGAATAAAATAAGAGAGTCATTCTAAGTACCTTTATTTTACTTCTGGAGATGTTTAACCTTAACTACATCACTAAGTGCAGATTGACTGATGACTACACACATCTTACTCCCAGGTACGGTAAAGGCCAATATCAGAATGTCTAATTGCCTTTTAGTCATTCTAGATTAGGCAATTAAGTTCTTTTATAGTTTATCAGAGTTCCCAGGATCTTTTCCTCAAATTTAAGAAATAAATTGTTATTCTCAAGGAGACATTATGCTTGAGTCTCCTGAAGGAAATACTAACATTTATTAACCATTTCCCTAGGTCAGGAATCTCTTCTCTGAGTTGCCATTGACAAATAAGTTCAATTTCAGCTTTTCTTTACCTTCTGGTACTTCTAGCTCCTCTTCTTTTCAATTTTTTTTTAATATCTTCCTTGGCTTAAAAACTCACAGATGCATTGCCCAGCCATGTTTTTTGGCCCCTTTTATTCTGGATTGTTGATATTTAAAAGAAATTTAATACAAAAATGCAACTATTCCCAAATGCATCACACCGATATCAGATTTTTTACATAATGAATAAAAATAGTATATCCCAGAACTTGTGAATAAGGCTGTGAAGTCATATCTAAAAAAATTGGTCAAACTGATGATGTCTTATTGCCACCCATTGAAATTCCATATGTGCTGTGTTCTACCTCGTCAGTTTTAAAACTTGCAGTTGCTACCAATATATATAAAATCTCTACACCCTTCGAAAATTGAACATATTCATTCATATTTTTTTGAGTAGAAATTTAGCCAGGCATTAAAAGCAATATAAAACTAACACAAGATACAGTTGTTTACCACAGGAATTTGGATTTGCTGAATAATGTATGAACACACTGGCATAATTCCTGATGGTGCAAAGCAGCATACGAGCCAATGTCTAGTAGGGGCAAGCGCTCATGTAAAGAATAATTAATTTGAGATCAGGAAGGCTTTGTGAATTCTGGGAGTGGGGAACCCAGATGGCTACCTAGTTAGTGGGTGGAAACATAGAGACCAAGGAGAGGTGAGAATTATAGTTAGAAAAGTGAGTGTGACTTATTCAGGGACCAGTAAAGTTTCTGACCTAGTTAAAGCAAAGGATCTACAATGGGAAAGTGTGAAGACAAAATTGATTACTAGAGCAGGTTGCATTGTGGAGGATCTAAAAAAGGACATTTTTTTCTGAAAAAAAGAAAAAAAATCCAAAGATCTATTGATGGCTTCTTAGCAGGTGAGTGAAATGGTAAAATCTGTGACTTAAGAAGAAATAAATTCAGAGCAATGTTTATTAATGTATGTTCCCAGGATCATTAATTAAAGGGGTTACTCCAAAAGGGCCAAGTCATGTCAAATAAGTGTGGAAAAAACTGGAGCATTTGACTTCAAAAGGAAAATACAGAATTTCCCAAACCTATTTGACCAGGGAACCCTTTCTAGGAAAACTGTGCTTGGATCATATATTCTATATATATTGATACCAACCTCAATCTATACATTGACATATGTAATAAATGTCCAATTCTGTATTTTTGAATAGCTCACTTGGTGTCTAGTTTGATTCTCTGTTCCCAGATTGGTAGAAATTCAGGATCTCTTAATTTCCCCCAGGAGTGTGTCTATGTTCTGGAGTCTTCTAGTGCCAGGGAGTTAGAAGGCTATGAAATGCTGAGGTGGCACTTATCTGCTGCTTTGTGTCATTGATGTATACTAGCATCTGCTGAGATGTCCTAACTGTTCTCTGGTCCTGGGGAATTGGTCAGGACTACTGTTGCTGAGACATGTCTTTCAAACCTGGTGGCTCTCTGTATTTCTTCCATACTATTCTGGAATTGATGGGAATACTTTTCTTACTGATCTGTTCCATGCTGAGGTATAAGAAACTCTGTGTGGACCCACAGGGCCCCATCTTTCTTAGACAAGTCAGTTAGCTATTCTGTGAGGCCTTCCTGCTTTCTTTTGGCTTCTATCCAGGAAAAGGGGCAGATGTCCCATGTACCTAATGATTTGGGGCTTTTCCCATGAGATTTCCACCTAAATCTTCTACTCTATGCCATGAATAAGTTTTGTTTCCTAGAAAGCTAAATTTTTAAAACTCATAAGCAACAAAGAGCTCCCTTTTCCTCATATTCTCCTATAGCTTCTATTCCCTGAGGAAGTGATTTAGTTGTCCGTAAGACAGCTTAAGACAGGGACAAGGATAGAGGCAAAGAATACCTGAGGTAAAAAATCAGTTATTATTTCAAAGATACTTCCTACCACACTTTGAATGCCTTTTAGGAAATGCTGATTATAATCCACTGAGGATTAAAAGCCGATGAATAAAAGGATATGTGTAGTAGTGGTGCTGCCTTGAGTTTTGATTATCATGTGTGGTCTTAATAAATCATGAATGCCTCCTTGTCTTGTAAGTCACTGTCTTTGGCATGGTGCTTTGCACAGTCCTCTCCCACATTAACTCTTGAAAAGCCTTTCTTGCTTCTGGCAACTCTTCCTCCACCATATGGAGAAGGACAGGCTAGCTCGTTGAAGACATGGGGACCAGCTGAGAGCCAACACCAATAAACAGACTCCTAGGTTAGCTCCAGATGAGCTGCCAGCTGACTGCAGGTGCGCAAGTGACCTCAGCTGAGACCAGAACTGCTCAGATGAGCCTCCACTGAAGTGTTGATATGAATCATAAACAAGTAAAATGGTTGTCTAACCCATTGAGTGATGGAATTATTTTTATTGCATCAGTATAAAAATATGCAATACACTACAATGCAACAAAGTACATAATATGATACGGTAGGTATTGAAGACAGAGGAGATACTCTGTGGGAAGATTTCCTCAATATGGATAATATGAGATGAGGCAGAAGAAAAATTCAAATGCGATGAGCAAGTTCCTTGGAAGGGGCTCATTTTTCATTCATTGGAAAAACAGTTCATTTTATTTTCTATTTTATAGGAAATAAAGAAAAAGGAAGAGTCAAGTGTCATTATGGAGATGGTAGTCTTCAGTGACTTAGAAAACTGTAGACAGGTAGCTGGGTGGAACCATGCCACATGGGGTCTTCGTATCATTCTGCAGTTGTGCCTTTTTGTAAATCACTATCACTCTCACTGGCTTGTATTCAAGAGGTTGTTTTCCTGTCACTGATGAAACGAAAAACAAACAGTTGTCTTATATAAGCATATTCTCAGACACTACACTAGATTTATCTAAATTCCTGATGACATGTATTTTCCTAAAGATTTCCTCAAAGCAATGAGGTAAACGTCATAAAACCAAGAAATGTCAAAAATATAGAGGAATTGATGAGATGTGTCTCCAGGTTCTGAATCGAAAGTCTATTATAAGGTGGACTGCTACCAGTTAGCTGTGATTAGCTAGGCTCAAATATACTAGCTCTAGTCTCAGGGGCACTTCTCCTAGTCCTATTAATGGCTTTTTTTTGAAATTTATTTTACAGCCATCATCTTACTTAATCTTTACAACAATTCTAAGATTTAGACACTATTTTTATCCAGATTTTAGAGAGAAAGAACTGATGCCAGTTCTTTTCAACCCGTTCCAAAGGGCACTGGAATCCTGTGGTGCCTCAAGAAACCTGAGCAAAAAGAGGAGGGAGGGGAAGAAGGCCCCTTGCTCTGGCTACAACCAGAGCATATCTAATATACATAAGTATATATATTACGTTTAATAATTAGGTATTCTAAATTTCTAATTATATATTATATATATAACTACATATATATGTATGATATGACATATATATATATGGCACCCATTCAAATTTTGTAAGAGAAATTCCCAAACACTGTAGCATACCATGATGAGTCCTAATGCCGTTATGATCTGCACTAGAAACTTCTTGAAGTCAGAGACCTCATCTTATCCTTTCTTTGGTCTCACAACAGTGTGGAACCTCCCTTGACCTGTGAGCCAGCCTTCGGAACAAGGAGCAGATGGAAATCACTGCCCTGGCGATGCTCTGGGCTCCAGAAGAGCGCTGTCTAAGCATCTCCCATGACCCCTGGCAACCTTGCTGTCTGCTTCTCACTAAAGCCAATTAAATGATTCCCGGTACCTGCAGCCTTCTCGCTGTTAGCACGACTCATTGAGTTCTCTCCCAAGAGGGAAGTGATGTCTTCTCCAAATATCCTGAGGCAATTTTCAATAAGAAATTGGACAAGAGAAATCTGTAACACAAAAAGACAAAAATGGGGTGCTGTCTTTCATAGGGCATAGTTATAAATCACATTTTGTCTATAGACCTTGGATCTAAGAAGAAATGTGAAAGACTTCCCAGAAAAATTCAGAGTTGATAAAAATACGTAGAAACCTGGGGCGCCTGGGTGACTCAGTCGGTTAAGTGTCTCCCTTCGGCTCAGGTCATGATCCCAGGGTGCTGGGATCAGCCCTACATCGGGCTCCCTGCTCAGCGGGAAGCCTACCTCTCCCTCTCCCACTCCCCCTGCTTGTGTTGCCTATTTCGCTGTGTCTCTCTCTGTCAAGTAAATAAATAAAAGCTTAAAAAAAACAAAAAAACAAAAACACAAACAGAGCAGAGTTCTCTAAGAAGTAACAGAAAGAGTGATACTTTCCCGTGTACTTTGGGTACACATTTTAAAATACTGCTCATCAGTGGGCTAAAGTTATAATGCGTGGCCTAGTTTAATAGCTAACATTTTGGGATCAGTGGTTACGTCTTGAAGCCTAGGATACATTTCGGGGCCCCTCAGTTGAGCGTCTGACTCTTGATTTCGGCTCAGAGCACGATCTCATGGTGGTGAGATCCAGCCCCACATGGAGCCAACTTTGGGCTCCGTGCTCAGCGGGGAATCGGCTTGGGCTTCTCCCTCTACCTCTCCCTCTCCCTCATCTTCTGCCCCTGCCCCGCTCACGCTCTCTCTTTCCCTCTCTCAAATAAATATATATCAAAAGATAAATAAAACTAGGATAATTTTCAAAGTAGCCTACCTTAGTAAAGTTACTTAGTTTTGTTTTTACATTTTGTTTCCAGTTTTATTGAGCTGTAACTGATGTATAACATCTTATTAAACTTTATAAAGTATGAACAAAAACCTAAGAAAACCATTTCTTAACTGAAGAAGTATCTCAAAGTTGGGAAGCAGAGATTTTTGTGGGGTTGTGAGGGAAAACCCACACAGCTGGAGAGAAAACGTATCTGTCTGTCTACCTTCAGTCCCTTCTCATGCATTGCTTTGTCTCATGCTGGCTCTCTGTGTGAGCTTGGGGAAGACCTGTCATCTTGTTAGGATGTTCTGGAATCTTTTGCTAGTTTCCGTATGACGTAGCAGAGGTGAAATAGTAGCCGAGTACTTCTCTAGATGAGCCACAATTTGCAGAGGAAAGCCAATGTATTTGGAGCCATGGGAGCTCATATTGCCCAAGCCACCTAGGATGTGCCAGTCATGACCAGAGGAGCTGACTGTTGTTGCCATTGTGTAGCGAGGAGACCATGGCTTTACCCAAGGTTACAAGTCCCTCAGGGATTAGGCTGAGAGTTGAACCCTGACTGGTAAAGCTCCAAAGCCCGGGTTCTTTTCTATCGTATCACACGAATCTTCTGTCTCTCGTTTTTCAGTCTAGTGTTTAGTCTCCTGGAGGGGGAAGAAGTGACTCGACTGCTCCGAGTTTCCCGTTTAACGACACCCCTTCCCAGACCCCAGCAGAGTAGGATAAAGAACTCTGCCACTCCACAGGGGCCTAATGAAAATGTGCACTTCACAAAGTTCCATCCGTCAGAGTTACTACTGCATACGTCTGGTTCAAAGTAGGGATTCTACCCCTGGGGGACAAAAATGAGAGCTCTCATTACCTTTTTTATCAAGTTGTCTTTCAATTCCAAGCTGCCGGAATTAGGTGGGCAAAGAAGGCTTGGAGCTATACACACTGATAAATTATAAGCTGTCATCTGATTGGATGAGGAATGTTGCTCAATGTTGTATAACACTCCAAAAAAGAATCGCAAGAGAACAACATTTGCTCTTGGCAGCTGGGCTAAAAGCCTAAGGTCAGAAAAATACACTTTTAAATTAGGCAAGTGATTCCACTTAGGAGGTTGGAAATACAGAGACAGGGAACAGGATAGATCCTTGTGTATCTAGCACACAACCCGCCGTAGCAGAGTTCCAGGCATGAATGTATACAAAATTGTTGCACTGAATTCAGTTCCTGAGCCAGATAAACACTTCTCTGGTTAGTTAAATGTATGACAGACTCTTAAGGTCATAGCCCTGGCAGTCGATGCTCTTGCATCTGTCCTGGACCAGGGGATGTCGTCTACCAGTTTCATGGATCCAGGAGGTGTAAAACGGCCAAGGATTCCACATTAATAACATCAGGAGAAGAACAATAAGAGCCCTAAAGCGTGCCTCTATTCTGAAGCTGACCCCCATGGCTGTGAAGAATTGAAACTCTTTGGCATCGGTCATGATTTTAGTGGGCAAAGCTGCAAAACGTAAGCCAATGTTCTCCTAATAGTATGTTGGCTGTATTTCGGAGATGTGACCAGAGTAGAGTAATTATTGCATCATTACCTCTGGGCTGCAGTTATCTTCTCCTCTTCGTTCCCTTGATCAATAACACCGAGCCATTTGTCATAGAGATCGGTTAACAATACACTTCCTGGGATATTTCTAAGAAAATCCTTATGGAGATAAAAAAATATGTATATATATTATAGAAAATATGTATTGGAAATATTACAGAGAAAATATGTAGTTAAAAAATTCAGTTCAGCCCCCACTTCCTTCACAGATAGCCAAACTGTGACCCACACGGAGCTCGCCTCTGACTCTCCGTTGACTGGCACACGCAGGAGCAAGTGCTTGGATTTTCTCCCGCTAAAACTTAGAGGCAGAAAAGCAGAGCTTAGGCTGTGGTGGAAATGAACATAAAGCTCCCTTCTATCATCTGGAACTTATTTTTTGTGTGTGCTTTTTTTGCAAAGTACCACAAACTGACAGGGTCTGGCTATAGACCATGCTAAATCCTATTAGCTTCTTGGACAGAAACACACATATCCATGTTGCTTGTTTTAAACACAGTGCTAGCTCTTAATTCTAGCAAGAAAAGTTCTGAAACAATCAAAACACAAACAGGTGGGCTCTTGCACACATATTAGGAAAGAACTAGGTCTTCTCACTCGGGGTATGTGTGCTCCCTGGAAGAAAGCTTCTCTCATAATTGCTTCATTCTTCCTTTTCTTAGCTGTCTAAAAGGCGAGAGTCTACTGGCAGACTCACTATGGTCCTGAGGATAGATTCATTTCTAGTCTAGGCCAATTCTCCAGTTAGTTTGACATGATATTATCAAGGCCAAGATAGCAGAGACTGATTCTCCACCAAGATCAGTCAACTTCAGGAAGAGAAAACTTTAGAAATGTCTAAACACTATACCCACAAGTGCTCACCCTCTTCCTTGTCGGTGCTTATCACACGGAATCAGGAAAGAACCTACTCACTCTTGCTAGAAAATCGATTCCATGTGTGCACCTTACAGAGGGCAACACCCATCTTGCTACCTAGTGTATCATCATTCTTCTCCTGTCTCCTGATGCCTATATGTATATTACTACTGGATATCACTATGGCCCCAGTGTAAGAGTGGTTACCTAAGTCATTTCTGGACTTTGCTATTTATCACATCTTCGAACATTCATGGGGGACAAGGGAAGACCAAATGTGACTGAGATTCTAAGACTGTACTCATTACTACATTAACATAGGGTTGTTCAGAGTTGGTAATAAGTGCCAAGGTGGATGGATTAAATTCTTTCCCTGTTCTATTTCTTGTGGAAACTTTGCCTTCATTAGGAGGGTGGTGAGGATGTTTGCTTTGGTAAACCACTGTTTATGTATGTGTCAGTGCGTATTTTGAAATTTATTATCATGACTCGTAGTCATTTCAGTATTAGTATTTTGCATGGAGTCTTCAGGAGTGAAGGTGGGGAGGGCGGTGTGTGGTGAAAACAGAAAGTATTACTAACATATGGGGCTTTTAACTCCTAAAGTAGCTTCCTTAAATTTTGAATTTGTCAAGCGTTTTTCAGTTTGTCAGGTTCTTAATCTATTATGCCCATTATGGTCCTTGAGCAGTCATGATGAAGGACACCAATCATAGCTTCAGTTACTCATGTGTGCATAATGCTAGAACCTTCCCTACCTTTAAGACGGATGCGACCACATGAACAGATTCGTTGTACGGGTTCACTTTGACCCCAGAATTGAGTTTGTCCTTGAGGATTCTGCAGGATTTTATATTGGCTGATTTGCTGAAGATGCCTTCTGTGAGTGGCCCTCTTCGATTAAGAAAGGAAAGCATACCCTGTAGGAAGAAAAGAAAAGTATATGGCATCTCATATCCACAAACGCAGAGCACAAGCTTGCCTCCGTTTTGAAAGAGGAGGGGAATGTAATGGCACACTGTTTTAGAGCAGGAAGGACGAAAGTCAATTTAGATTGGTTTTTTTTTCAGTGTCTCTCTCTATACTTTCTACCCAAATATCCATTTTACAGTCATACACTGAAACATTTTAAACACTTCTTTTAATCAGATTTTCCTTTCCATTGAGTTTACACTTTTAAGTCAAACTTCTCTGCTTCAAGGCCTTTGCGGAATCACCGTCTGTTTCCTACTTTACCATTCTTTTCTCATTATTCCCTTACATAGATGCTCTTCCCCAAGTAGGGAAGTCGATTTAGGAAATACTCATTTCCCATTTGTTTATTTCTCTTTAAGTGCCTGTATACTCCATTCCTACTTGTTCTATTTCCTTCCCTCTTTTAAAGTCAGGCTCAAAAACTCTCTTGTCCTTCTCTGATTACCCTCCCTTCTCATGAGTCTTTCATTGTCTTTTGCTCTATGTTCATGTCCTCTCCCTGCTGTGTAGAAAGTTAATGAGGGCTGCACTCAGGGAATCCAACGGATCTGAAGTCTATTATGCTACGTATCTATTGTGTGAGCTGGGGCACATACATACTGTACTGAGGCTTTTCTGATTCGTTTGGGAAGTGCGGAGGATGATAATCCTAGCTAGCCCCTAAATTTGCTGTGATGCAAGGAACTGGGGGAGTAGCTAGCAGGTAACATGCTAGCTAATATGATACATTTCTTCATGTCTAGCAGAACGTTCCCTCCATCCCGTACCGTGCTTGCAGAGACACCGAATACTCAGTGAATGTCAACACTGACAATTCACTATAGCAGTTTGAGATAACACAGCCCAAACTCTGGGGCTTTCATGTGACATACTCTGTTAGGATTAACAGATTCCTATTTGCCAGAGGATGAGTCTATGCTCGTGTCAGATGTTTGCAGTTGTTAGACTGAGTAGACTCCGCTGAAGGAGACTTGAGACTAATGTGAGTTCAGGAAGGCAATGAAGGGAGAGTGTGAAGCTGAGCTGGACTCTCAGAGACTCACATACACAGCGTCCAGTTTGACTGATCTGAACAGGCCTCCGTGGGTCTTTGTGGAAACAAGACACAAGTGGAATGGACAACAATGTCTTTTCCTGTTGTATTTGCCTCATGACTCTGCTGGACCTAAATCAGATTCTGTTCTTTGCAATAACAGTAACAGAGCTTCTCAGCCAAAGCCAGGGGCTGTCTAATGACTTCTCCATTTGGGGATAGATTTGGTTGAGGACGCTTGGCCTCTCAGAGTTTCCCCTCCTCAGGAGGGCTACAGAAGACCAAAATGAGATGACCTACCAGAATTGGGAAGGCCAGGTTGTCTTTATCACACACATCCGTGAGGGAAACTCCAAAGAGCTGTCCTGGCTTTGCGGAAGGTGGGGCTGTGCCCTGGTTGTCCTGGCAAGTGCTGCAAGCCCGACCAAAGGCCCTGTCTCCGAAAGAACGGCTTTTCACTGTCTTCTGGCCGGAGTCTAAGGAAGAAGTGAGAGTACTAGTAGTAGTAGTTGTTGTTTAATACGCTGAACCTTCTTTTTCCTTCTTTTTTTTTTTTAAAGATTTTATTTATTTTTTGACAGAGAGAGAGAGACAGCGAGAGAGGGAACACAAGCAGGGGGAGGGGGAGAGGGAGAAGCAGGCTTCCCTCGGAGCAGGGAGCCCGATGCGGGGCTCGATCCCAGGACCCCGGGATCATGACCTGAGCTGAAGGCAGACGCTTAACGACTGAGCCACCCACGTGCCCCAGACTCATCTTAATTCCTGATGACTTGTATTTTCCTAAAGGTTTCCTCAAAGCAATGTGGTAAGCATCATAAAACCAAGAAATGTCAAAAACATGTAGGGATTGATGATACGTGTCTCCAGGTTCTGAATCGAAAGTCTACCTTCTAAGGTGGACTGCTGCCAGTTAGCTGTGATTAGCTAGGCTCAAATCATACTAGCTCTAGTCTCAGGGGCACTTCTCCTAGTCCTATTAATGGCTTTTTTTGGATTACATCCATCATCTTATTTAATCTACACAACAATTCTAAGATTTAGACCTTATTTTTATCCACATTTTAGAGATGAATAAACTGATGCTGAGCTAGAATAACTGGCCAAAGATAATATAGCTGGTAAATGGGGGCACAGGACTTTACACTCTGGAGAGGTTGTTTGACATCAAGTCAAGTCCTTTTCTCTCAATGATGCCAGTTCTTTTCAACCTGTTCCAAAGGGCACTGGAATCCTGTGGTGCCTCAAGAGCCCCTGAGCGAAAAGAGGAGGGAGGAGAAGAAAAGCCCCTTGCTCTGGCTTCAACCAGAGCACATCTAATATACATAAATATATACATTATGTTTATATATTTATATAGTATAAGTATCTAATGATATATCATATATATAACTACATACATATGTATGATGTTATATATATATATATATATATATATATATATATAGCACCCGTTTAGAATTTTGTTAGAAAATATTCCCAGACACTGTAGCATACCATGATGAGTCCTAATGCCGTTATGATCTGCACTAGAAACTTCTTGAAGTCAGAGACCTCATCTTATCCTTTCTTTGGTCTCACAACAGTGTGGAACCTCCCTTGACCTGTGAGCCAGCCTTCGGAACAAGGAGCAGATGGAAATCATTGCCCTGGCGATGCTCTGGGCTCCAGAAGAGCGCTGTCTAAGCATCTCCCATGACCCCTGGCAACCTTGCTGTCTGCTTCTCACTAAAGCCAATTAAATGATTCCCGGTACCTGCAGCCTTCTCGCTGTTAGCACGACTCATTGAGTTCTCTCCCAAGAGGGAAGTGATGTCTTCTCCAAATATTCTGAGGCAATTTTCAATGAGAAATGCGACAAGAGAAATCTGTAACACAAAAAGACAAAAATGGGGTGCTGTCTTTCATAGGGCATAGTGATAAATCACATTTTGTATATAGACCTTGGATCTAAGAAAAAATGTGAAAGACTTCCCAGAAAAATTCAGAGTTGAGAAAAATACAGAGAGACCAGGAGCGCCTGGGTGGCTCAGTCAGTTAAGCGTCTGCCTTCGGCTCAGGTCATGATCCCAGGGTGCTGGGATCAGCCCTACATCGGGCTCCCTGCTCAGCGGGAAGCCTGCTTCTCCCTCTCCCACTTCCCCGGCTTGTGTTCCCTCTCTCGCTGTGTCTCTCTCTGTCAAGTAAATAAATAAAAGCTTAAAAAAAAACAAAAAACAAAAAACATAGAGACCAGAGTTCTCTAAGAAATAACTTCGAAAGAGTGATACTTTCCTGTGTACTTTGGGTACACATTTTAAAATACTGCTCATCAGTGGGCTAAAGTTATAATGCGTGGCCTAGTTTAATAGCTAACATTTTGGGATCAGTGGTGACGTCTTGAAGCCTAGGATACATTTCGGGGCCCCTCAGTTGAGCGTCTGACTCTTGATTTCGGCTCAGATCACGATCTCATGGTGGTGAGATCCAGCCCCACTTGGAGCCAACTTTGGGCTCCGTGCTCAGCGGGGAATCGGCTTGGGCTTCTCCCTCTCCCTCTCCCTCTCCCTCTTCTTCTGCCCCTGCCCCGCTCACGCTCTCTCTTTCCCTCTCTCAAATAAATACATATCAAAAGATAAATAAAACTAGGATCATTTTCAAAGTAGCCTACCTTAGTAAAGTTTACTTAGTTTTTGTTTTTACATTTTGTTTCCAGTTTTATTGAGCTGTAACTGATGTATAACATCTTATTAAACTTTATAAAGTATGAACAAAAACTTAAGAAAACCATTTCTTAACTGAAGAAGTATCTCAAAGTTGGGAAGCAGAGATTTTTGTGGGGTTGTGAGGGAAAACCCACACAACTGGAGAGAAAACTTATCTGTCTGTCTAACTTCAGTCCCTTCTCATGCATTGCTTTGCCTCATGCTGGCTCTCTGTGTGCGCTTGGGGAAGACCTGTCATCTTGTTAGGATGTTCTGGAATCTTTTGCTAGTTTCCGTATGACGTAGCAGAGGTGAAATAGTAGCCGAGTACTTTTCTAGATGAGCCACAATTTGCAGAGGAAAGCCAATGTGTTTGGAGCCATGGGAGCTCATATTGCCCAAGCCACCTAGGATGCGCCAGTCATGAGCAGAGGAGCTGACTGTTGTCGCCATTGTGTAGCGAGGAAACCATGGCTTTACCCAAGGTTACAAGTCCCTCAGGGATTAGACTGAGAGTTGAACCCTGACTGGTAAAGCTCCAAAGCCCAGGTTCTTTTCTATCGTATCACACGACTCTTCTGTCTCTCGTTTAGTCAGTCTAGTGTTTAGTCTCCTGGAGGGGGAAGAAGTGACTCGACTGCTCCGAGTTTCCCGTTTAACGACACCCCTTCCCAGACCCCAGCAGAGTAGGAAAAAGAACTCTGCCACTCCACAGGGGCCTAATGAAAATGTGCACTCCATAAAGTTCCATCCGTCAGAGTTACTACTGCACATGTCCGGTTCAAAGTAGGGATTCTACCCCTGGGGGACAAAAATGAGAGCTCTCATTACCTTTTTTATCAAGTTGTCTTCCAATTCCAAGCTGCCCGATTTAGGTGGGCAAAGAAGGCTTGGAGCTATACATGCTGATAAATTATAAGCTGTCATCTGATTGGATGAGGAATGTTGCTCAATGTTGTATAACACTCCAAAAAGGTATCGCAAGAGAACAACATTTGCTCTTGGCAGCTGGGCTAAAAGCCTAAGGTCAGAAAAATACACTTTTAAATTAGGCAAGTGATTCCACTTAGGAGGTTGGAAATACTGAGACAGGGAACAGGATAGATCCTTGTGTATCTAGCACACAACCCGCTGTAGCAGAGTTCCAGGCATGAATGTATACAAAATTGTTGCACTGAATTCAGTTCCTGAGCCAGATAAACACTTCTCTGGTTAGTTAAATGTTTGACAGACTCTTAAGGTCATAGCCCTGGCAGTCGATGCTCTTGCATCTGTCCTGGACCAGGGGATGTCGTCTACCAGTTTCATGGATCCAGAAGGTGTAAAACGGCCAAGGATTCCACATTAATAACATCAGGAGAAGAACAATAAGAGCCCTAAAGCGTGCCTCTATTCTGAAGCTGACCCCCATGGGTGTGAAGAATTGAAACTCTCTGGAATCGGTCATGATTTTAGTGGGCAAAGCTGCAAAACGTAAGCCAATGTTCTCCTAATAGGATGTTGGCTGTATTTCTGAGATGTGACCAGAGTAGAGTAATTATTGCATCATTACCTCTGGGCTGCAGTTATCTTCTCCTCTTCGTTCCCTTGATCAATAACACCGAGCCATTTGTCATAGAGATCGGTTAACAATACACTTCCTGGGATATTTCTAAGAAAATCCTTATGGAGATAAAAAAATATGTATATATATTATAGAAAATATGTATTGGAAATATTACAGAGAAAATATGTAGTTAAAAAATTCAGTTCAGCCCCCACTTCCTTCACAGATAGCCAAACTGTGACCCACACGGAGCTCGCCTCTGACTCTCCGTTGACTGGCACACGCAGGAGCAGGTGCTTGGATTTTCTCCCGCTAAAACTTAGAGGCAGAAAAGCAGAGCTTAGGCTGTGGTGGAAATGAACATAAAGCTCCCTTCTATCATCTGGAACTTATTTTTTGTGTGTGCTTTTTTTGCAAAGTACCACAAACTGACAGGGTCTGGCTATAGACCATGCTAAATCCTATTAGCTTCTTGGACAGAAACACACATATCCATGTTGCTTGTTTTAAACACAGTGCTAGCTCTTAATTCTAGCAAGAAAAGTTCTGAAACAATCAAAACACAAACAGGTGGGCTCTTGCACACATATTAGGAAAGAACTAGGTCTTCTCACTCGGGGTATGTGTGCTCCCTGGAAGAAAGCTTCTCTCATAATTGCTTCATTCTTCCTTTTCTTAGCTTCCTTTTCTTAGCGAGAGTCTACTGGCAGACTCACTGTGGTCCTGAGGATAGATTCATTTCTAGTCTAGGCCAATTCTCCAGTTAGTTTGACATGATATTATCAAGGCCAAGATAGCAGAGACTGATTCTCCACCAAGATCAGTCAACTTCAGGAAGAGAAAACTTTAGAAATGTCTAAACACTATACCCACAAGTGCTCACCCTCTTCCTAGTCGGTGCTTATCACACGGAATCAGGAAAGAACCTACTCACTCTTGCTAGAAAATCGATTCCATGTGTGCACCTTACAGAGGGCAACACCCATCTTGCTACCTAGTGTATCATCATTCTTCTCCTGTCTCCTGATGCCTATATGTATATTACTACTGGATATCACTATGGCCCCAGTGTAAGAGTGGTTACCTAAGTCATTTCTGGACTTTGCTATTTATCACATCTTCGAACATTCATGGGGGACAAGGGAAGACCAAATGTGACTGAGATTCTAAGACTGTACTCATTACTACATTAACATAGGGTTGTTCAGAGTTGGTAATAAGTGCCAAGGTGGATGGATTAAATTCTTTCCCTGTTCTATTTCTTGTGGAAACTTTGCCTTCATTAGGAGGGTGGTGAGGATGTTTGCTTTGGTAAACCACTGTTTATGTATGTGTCAGTGCGTATTTTGAAATTTATTATCATGACTCGTAGTCATTTCAGTATTAGTATTTTGCATGGAGTCTTCAGGAGTGAAGGTGGGGAGGGCGGTGTGTGGTGAAAACAGAAAGTATTACTAACATATGGGGCTTTTAACTCCTAAAGTAGCTTCCTTAAATTTTGAATTTGTCAAGCGTTTTTCAGTTTGTCAGGTTCTTAATCTATTATGCCCATTATGGTCCTTGAGCAGTCATGATGAAGGACACCAATCATAGCTTCAGTTACTCATGTGTGCATAATGCTAGAACCTTCCCTACCTTTAAGACGGATGCGACCACATGAACAGATTCGTTGTACGGGTTCACTTTGACCCCAGAATTGAGTTTGTCCTTGAGGATTCTGCAGGATTTTATATTGGCTGATTTGCTGAAGATGCCTTCTGTGAGTGGCCCTCTTCGATTAAGAAAGGAAAGCATACCCTGTAGGAAGAAAAGAAAAGTATATGGCATCTCATATCCACAAACGCAGAGCACAAGCTTGCCTCCGTTTTGAAAGAGGAGGGGAATGTCATGGCACACTGTTTTAGAGCAGGAAGGACGAAAGTCAATTTAGATTGGTTTTTTTTTCAGTGTCTCTCTCTATACTTTCTACCCAAATATCCATTTTACAGTCATACACTGAAACATTTTAAACACTTCTTTTAATCAGATTTTCCTTTCCATTGAGTTTACACTTTTAAGTCAAACTTCTCTGCTTCAAGGCCTTTGCGGAATCACCGTCTGTTTCCTACTTTACCATTCTTTTCTCATTATTCCCTTACATAGATGCTCTTCCCCAAGTAGGGAAGTCGATTTAGGAAATACTCATTTCCCATTTGTTTATTTCTCTTTAAGTGCCTGTATACTCCATTCCTACTTGTTCTATTTCCTTCCCTCTTTTAAAGTCAGGCTCAAAAACTCTCTTGTCCTTCTCTGATTACCCTCCCTTCTCATGAGTCTTTCATTGTCTTTTGCTCTATGTTCATGTCCTCTCCCTGCTGTGTAGAAAGTTAATGAGGGCTGCACTCAGGGAATCCAACGGATCTGAAGTCTATTATGCTACGTATCTATTGTGTGAGCTGGGGCACATACATACTGTACTGAGGCTTTTCTGATTCGTTTGGGAAGTGCGGAGGATGATAATCCTAGCTAGCCCCTAAATTTGCTGTGATGCAAGGAACTGGGGGAGTAGCTAGCAGGTAACATGCTAGCTAATATGATACATTTCTTCATGTCTAGCAGAACGTTCCCTCCATCCCGTACCGTGCTTGCAGAGACACCGAATACTCAGTGAATGTCAACACTGACAATTCACTATAGCAGTTTGAGATAACACAGCCCAAACTCTGGGGCTTTCATGTGACATACTCTGTTAGGATTAACAGATTCCTATTTGCCAGAGGATGAGTCTATGCTCGTGTCAGATGTTTGCAGTTGTTAGACTGAGTAGACTCCGCTGAAGGAGACTTGAGACTAATGTGAGTTCAGGAAGGCAATGAAGGGAGAGTGTGAAGCTGAGCTGGACTCTCAGAGACTCACATACACAGCGTCCAGTTTGACTGATCTGAACAGGCCTCCGTGGGTCTTTGTGGAAACAAGACACAAGTGGAATGGACAACAATGTCTTTTCCTGTTGTATTTGCCTCATGACTCTGCTGGACCTAAATCAGATTCTGTTCTTTGCAATAACAGTAACAGAGCTTCTCAGCCAAAGCCAGGGGCTGTCTAATGACTTCTCCATTTGGGGATAGATTTGGTTGAGGACGCTTGGCCTCTCAGAGTTTCCCCTCCTCAGGAGGGCTATAGAAGACCAAAATGAGATGACCTACCAGAATTGGGAAGGCCAGGTTGTCTTTATCACACACATCCGTGAGGGAAACTCCAAAGAGCTGTCCTGGCTTTGCGGAAGGTGGGGCTGTGCCCTGGTTGTCCTGGCAAGTGCTGCAAGCCCGACCAAAGGCCCTGTCTCCGAAAGAACGGCTTTTCACTGTCTTCTGGCCGGAGTCTAAGGAAGAAGTGAGAGTACTAGTAGTAGTAGTTGTTGTTTAATACGCTGAACCTTCTTTTTCCTTCTTTTTTTTTTTTAAAGATTTTATTTATTTTTTGACAGAGAGAGAGAGACAGCGAGAGAGGGAACACAAGCAGGGGGAGGGGGAGAGGGAGAAGCAGGCTTCCCTCGGAGCAGGGAGCCCGATGCGGGGCTCGATCCCAGGACCCCGGGATCATGACCTGAGCTGAAGGCAGACGCTTAACGACTGAGCCACCCACGTGCCCCAGACTCATCTTAATTCCTGATGACTTGTATTTTCCTAAAGGTTTCCTCAAAGCAATGTGGTAAGCATCATAAAACCAAGAAATGTCAAAAACATGTAGGGATTGATGATACGTGTCTCCAGGTTCTGAATCGAAAGTCTACCTTCTAAGGTGGACTGCTGCCAGTTAGCTGTGATTAGCTAGGCTCAAATCATACTAGCTCTAGTCTCAGGGGCACTTCTCCTAGTCCTATTAATGGCTTTTTTTGGATTACATCCATCATCTTATTTAATCTACACAACAATTCTAAGATTTAGACCTTATTTTTATCCACATTTTAGAGATGAATAAACTGATGCTGAGCTAGAATAACTGGCCAAAGATAATATAGCTGGTAAATGGGGGCACAGGACTTTACACTCTGGAGAGGTTGTTTGACATCAAGTCAAGTCCTTTTCTCTCAATGATGCCAGTTCTTTTCAACCTGTTCCAAAGGGCACTGGAATCCTGTGGTGCCTCAAGAGCCCCTGAGCGAAAAGAGGAGGGAGGAGAAGAAAAGCCCCTTGCTCTGGCTTCAACCAGAGCACATCTAATATACATAAATATATACATTATGTTTATATATTTATATAGTATAAGTATCTAATGATATATCATATATATAACTACATACATATGTATGATGTTATATATATATATATATATATATATATATATATATATAGCACCCGTTTAGAATTTTGTTAGAAAATATTCCCAGACACTGTAGCATACCATGATGAGTCCTAATGCCGTTATGATCTGCACTAGAAACTTCTTGAAGTCAGAGACCTCATCTTATCCTTTCTTTGGTCTCACAACAGTGTGGAACCTCCCTTGACCTGTGAGCCAGCCTTCGGAACAAGGAGCAGATGGAAATCATTGCCCTGGCGATGCTCTGGGCTCCAGAAGAGCGCTGTCTAAGCATCTCCCATGACCCCTGGCAACCTTGCTGTCTGCTTCTCACTAAAGCCAATTAAATGATTCCCGGTACCTGCAGCCTTCTCGCTGTTAGCACGACTCATTGAGTTCTCTCCCAAGAGGGAAGTGATGTCTTCTCCAAATATTCTGAGGCAATTTTCAATGAGAAATGCGACAAGAGAAATCTGTAACACAAAAAGACAAAAATGGGGTGCTGTCTTTCATAGGGCATAGTGATAAATCACATTTTGTATATAGACCTTGGATCTAAGAAAAAATGTGAAAGACTTCCCAGAAAAATTCAGAGTTGAGAAAAATACAGAGAGACCAGGAGCGCCTGGGTGGCTCAGTCAGTTAAGCGTCTGCCTTCGGCTCAGGTCATGATCCCAGGGTGCTGGGATCAGCCCTACATCGGGCTCCCTGCTCAGCGGGAAGCCTGCTTCTCCCTCTCCCACTTCCCCGGCTTGTGTTCCCTCTCTCGCTGTGTCTCTCTCTGTCAAGTAAATAAATAAAAGCTTAAAAAAAAACAAAAAACAAAAAACATAGAGACCAGAGTTCTCTAAGAAATAACTTCGAAAGAGTGATACTTTCCTGTGTACTTTGGGTACACATTTTAAAATACTGCTCATCAGTGGGCTAAAGTTATAATGCGTGGCCTAGTTTAATAGCTAACATTTTGGGATCAGTGGTGACGTCTTGAAGCCTAGGATACATTTCGGGGCCCCTCAGTTGAGCGTCTGACTCTTGATTTCGGCTCAGATCACGATCTCATGGTGGTGAGATCCAGCCCCACTTGGAGCCAACTTTGGGCTCCGTGCTCAGCGGGGAATCGGCTTGGGCTTCTCCCTCTCCCTCTCCCTCTCCCTCTTCTTCTGCCCCTGCCCCGCTCACGCTCTCTCTTTCCCTCTCTCAAATAAATACATATCAAAAGATAAATAAAACTAGGATCATTTTCAAAGTAGCCTACCTTAGTAAAGTTTACTTAGTTTTTGTTTTTACATTTTGTTTCCAGTTTTATTGAGCTGTAACTGATGTATAACATCTTATTAAACTTTATAAAGTATGAACAAAAACTTAAGAAAACCATTTCTTAACTGAAGAAGTATCTCAAAGTTGGGAAGCAGAGATTTTTGTGGGGTTGTGAGGGAAAACCCACACAACTGGAGAGAAAACGTATCTGTCTGTCTAACTTCAGTCCCTTCTCATGCATTGCTTTGCCTCATGCTGGCTCTCTGTGTGCGCTTGGGGAAGACCTGTCATCTTGTTAGGATGTTCTGGAATCTTTTGCTAGTTTCCGTATGACGTAGCAGAGGTGAAATAGTAGCCGAGTACTTTTCTAGATGAGCCACAATTTGCAGAGGAAAGCCAATGTGTTTGGAGCCATGGGAGCTCATATTGCCCAAGCCACCTAGGATGCGCCAGTCATGAGCAGAGGAGCTGACTGTTGTCGCCATTGTGTAGCGAGGAAACCATGGCTTTACCCAAGGTTACAAGTCCCTCAGGGATTAGACTGAGAGTTGAACCCTGACTGGTAAAGCTCCAAAGCCCAGGTTCTTTTCTATCGTATCACACGACTCTTCTGTCTCTCGTTTAGTCAGTCTAGTGTTTAGTCTCCTGGAGGGGGAAGAAGTGACTCGACTGCTCCGAGTTTCCCGTTTAACGACACCCCTTCCCAGACCCCAGCAGAGTAGGAAAAAGAACTCTGCCACTCCACAGGGGCCTAATGAAAATGTGCACTCCATAAAGTTCCATCCGTCAGAGTTACTACTGCACATGTCCGGTTCAAAGTAGGGATTCTACCCCTGGGGGACAAAAATGAGAGCTCTCATTACCTTTTTTATCAAGTTGTCTTCCAATTCCAAGCTGCCCGATTTAGGTGGGCAAAGAAGGCTTGGAGCTATACATGCTGATAAATTATAAGCTGTCATCTGATTGGATGAGGAATGTTGCTCAATGTTGTATAACACTCCAAAAAGGTATCGCAAGAGAACAACATTTGCTCTTGGCAGCTGGGCTAAAAGCCTAAGGTCAGAAAAATACACTTTTAAATTAGGCAAGTGATTCCACTTAGGAGGTTGGAAATACTGAGACAGGGAACAGGATAGATCCTTGTGTATCTAGCACACAACCCGCTGTAGCAGAGTTCCAGGCATGAATGTATACAAAATTGTTGCACTGAATTCAGTTCCTGAGCCAGATAAACACTTCTCTGGTTAGTTAAATGTTTGACAGACTCTTAAGGTCATAGCCCTGGCAGTCGATGCTCTTGCATCTGTCCTGGACCAGGGGATGTCGTCTACCAGTTTCATGGATCCAGAAGGTGTAAAACGGCCAAGGATTCCACATTAATAACATCAGGAGAAGAACAATAAGAGCCCTAAAGCGTGCCTCTATTCTGAAGCTGACCCCCATGGGTGTGAAGAATTGAAACTCTCTGGAATCGGTCATGATTTTAGTGGGCAAAGCTGCAAAACGTAAGCCAATGTTCTCCTAATAGGATGTTGGCTGTATTTCTGAGATGTGACCAGAGTAGAGTAATTATTGCATCATTACCTCTGGGCTGCAGTTATCTTCTCCTCTTCGTTCCCTTGATCAATAACACCGAGCCATTTGTCATAGAGATCGGTTAACAATACACTTCCTGGGATATTTCTAAGAAAATCCTTATGGAGATAAAAAAATATGTATATATATTATAGAAAATATGTATTGGAAATATTACAGAGAAAATATGTAGTTAAAAAATTCAGTTCAGCCCCCACTTCCTTCACAGATAGCCAAACTGTGACCCACACGGAGCTCGCCTCTGACTCTCCGTTGACTGGCACACGCAGGAGCAGGTGCTTGGATTTTCTCCCGCTAAAACTTAGAGGCAGAAAAGCAGAGCTTAGGCTGTGGTGGAAATGAACATAAAGCTCCCTTCTATCATCTGGAACTTATTTTTTGTGTGTGCTTTTTTTGCAAAGTACCACAAACTGACAGGGTCTGGCTATAGACCATGCTAAATCCTATTAGCTTCTTGGACAGAAACACACATATCCATGTTGCTTGTTTTAAACACAGTGCTAGCTCTTAATTCTAGCAAGAAAAGTTCTGAAACAATCAAAACACAAACAGGTGGGCTCTTGCACACATATTAGGAAAGAACTAGGTCTTCTCACTCGGGGTATGTGTGCTCCCTGGAAGAAAGCTTCTCTCATAATTGCTTCATTCTTCCTTTTCTTAGCTTCCTTTTCTTAGCGAGAGTCTACTGGCAGACTCACTGTGGTCCTGAGGATAGATTCATTTCTAGTCTAGGCCAATTCTCCAGTTAGTTTGACATGATATTATCAAGGCCAAGATAGCAGAGACTGATTCTCCACCAAGATCAGTCAACTTCAGGAAGAGAAAACTTTAGAAATGTCTAAACACTATACCCACAAGTGCTCACCCTCTTCCTAGTCGGTGCTTATCACACGGAATCAGGAAAGAACCTACTCACTCTTGCTAGAAAATCGATTCCATGTGTGCACCTTACAGAGGGCAACACCCATCTTGCTACCTAGTGTATCATCATTCTTCTCCTGTCTCCTGATGCCTATATGTATATTACTACTGGATATCACTATGGCCCCAGTGTAAGAGTGGTTACCTAAGTCATTTCTGGACTTTGCTATTTATCACATCTTCGAACATTCATGGGGGACAAGGGAAGACCAAATGTGACTGAGATTCTAAGACTGTACTCATTACTACATTAACATAGGGTTGTTCAGAGTTGGTAATAAGTGCCAAGGTGGATGGATTAAATTCTTTCCCTGTTCTATTTCTTGTGGAAACTTTGCCTTCATTAGGAGGGTGGTGAGGATGTTTGCTTTGGTAAACCACTGTTTATGTATGTGTCAGTGCGTATTTTGAAATTTATTATCATGACTCGTAGTCATTTCAGTATTAGTATTTTGCATGGAGTCTTCAGGAGTGAAGGTGGGGAGGGCGGTGTGTGGTGAAAACAGAAAGTATTACTAACATATGGGGCTTTTAACTCCTAAAGTAGCTTCCTTAAATTTTGAATTTGTCAAGCGTTTTTCAGTTTGTCAGGTTCTTAATCTATTATGCCCATTATGGTCCTTGAGCAGTCATGATGAAGGACACCAATCATAGCTTCAGTTACTCATGTGTGCATAATGCTAGAACCTTCCCTACCTTTAAGACGGATGCGACCACATGAACAGATTCGTTGTACGGGTTCACTTTGACCCCAGAATTGAGTTTGTCCTTGAGGATTCTGCAGGATTTTATATTGGCTGATTTGCTGAAGATGCCTTCTGTGAGTGGCCCTCTTCGATTAAGAAAGGAAAGCATACCCTGTAGGAAGAAAAGAAAAGTATATGGCATCTCATATCCACAAACGCAGAGCACAAGCTTGCCTCCGTTTTGAAAGAAGAGGGGAATGTCATGGCACACTGTTTTAGAGCAGGAAGGACGAAAGTCAATTTAGATTGGTTTTTTTTTCAGTGTCTCTCTCTATACTTTCTACCCAAATATCCATTTTACAGTCATACACTGAAACATTTTAAACACTTCTTTTAATCAGATTTTCCTTTCCATTGAGTTTACACTTTTAAGTCAAACTTCTCTGCTTCAAGGCCTTTGCGGAATCACCGTCTGTTTCCTACTTTACCATTCTTTTCTCATTATTCCCTTACATAGATGCTCTTCCCCAAGTAGGGAAGTCGATTTAGGAAATACTCATTTCCCATTTGTTTATTTCTCTTTAAGTGACTGTATACTCCATTCCTACTTGTTCTATTTCCTTCCCTCTTTTAAAGTCAGGCTCAAAAACTCTCTTGTCCTTCTCTGATTACCCTCCCTTCTCATGAGTCTTTCATTGTCTTTTGCTCTATGTTCATGTCCTCTCCCTGCTGTGTAGAAAGTTAATGAGGGCTGCACTCAGGGAATCCAACGGATCTGAAGTCTATTATGCTACGTATCTATTGTGTGAGCTGGGGCACATACATACTGTACTGAGGCTTTTCTGATTCGTTTGGGAAGTGCGGAGGATGATAATCCTAGCTAGCCCCTAAATTTGCTGTGATGCAAGGAACTGGGGGAGTAGCTAGCAGGTAACATGCTAGCTAATATGATACATTTCTTCATGTCTAGCAGAACGTTCCCTCCATCCCGTACCGTGCTTGCAGAGACACCGAATACTCAGTGAATGTCAACACTGACAATTCACTATAGCAGTTTGAGATAACACAGCCCAAACTCTGGGGCTTTCATGTGACATACTCTGTTAGGATTAACAGATTCCTATTTGCCAGAGGATGAGTCTATGCTCGTGTCAGATGTTTGCAGTTGTTAGACTGAGTAGACTCCGCTGAAGGAGACTTGAGACTAATGTGAGTTCAGGAAGGCAATGAAGGGAGAGTGTGAAGCTGAGCTGGACTCTCAGAGACTCACATACACAGCGTCCAGTTTGACTGATCTGAACAGGCCTCCGTGGGTCTTTGTGGAAACAAGACACAAGTGGAATGGACAACAATGTCTTTTCCTGTTGTATTTGCCTCATGACTCTGCTGGACCTAAATCAGATTCTGTTCTTTGCAATAACAGTAACAGAGCTTCTCAGCCAAAGCCAGGGGCTGTCTAATGACTTCTCCATTTGGGGATAGATTTGGTTGAGGACGCTTGGCCTCTCAGAGTTTCCCCTCCTCAGGAGGGCTACAGAAGACCAAAATGAGATGACCTACCAGAATTGGGAAGGCCAGGTTGTCTTTATCACACACATCCGTGAGGGAAACTCCAAAGAGCTGTCCTGGCTTTGCGGAAGGTGGGGCTGTGCCCTGGTTGTCCTGGCAAGTGCTGCAAGCCCGACCAAAGGCCCTGTCTCCGAAAGAACGGCTTTTCACTGTCTTCTGGCCGGAGTCTAAGGAAGAAGTGAGAGTACTAGTAGTAGTAGTTGTTGTTTAATACGCTGAACCTTCTTTTTCCTTCTTTTTTTTTTTTTAAAGATTTTATTTATTTTTTGACAGAGAGAGAGAGACAGCGAGAGAGGGAACACAAGCAGGGGGAGGGGGAGAGGGAGAAGCAGGCTTCCCTCGGAGCAGGGAGCCCGATGCAGGGCTCGATCCCAGGACCCCGGGATCATGACCTGAGCTGAAGGCAGACGCTTAACGACTGAGCCACCCACGTGCCCCAGACTCATCTTAATTCCTGATGACTTGTATTTTCCTAAAGGTTTCCTCAAAGCAATGTGGTAAGCATCATAAAACCAAGAAATGTCAAAAACATGTAGGGATTGATGATACGTGTCTCCAGGTTCTGAATCGAAAGTCTACCTTCTAAGGTGGACTGCTGCCAGTTAGCTGTGATTAGCTAGGCTCAAATCATACTAGCTCTAGTCTCAGGGGCACTTCTCCTAGTCCTATTAATGGCTTTTTTTGGATTACATCCATCATCTTATTTAATCTACACAACAATTCTAAGATTTAGACCTTATTTTTATCCACATTTTAGAGATGAATAAACTGATGCTGAGCTAGAATAACTGGCCAAAGATAATATAGCTGGTAAATGGGGGCACAGGACTTTACACTCTGGAGAGGTTGTTTGACATCAAGTCAAGTCCTTTTCTCTCAATGATGCCAGTTCTTTTCAACCTGTTCCAAAGGGCACTGGAATCCTGTGGTGCCTCAAGAGCCCCTGAGCGAAAAGAGGAGGGAGGAGAAGAAAGGCCCCTTGCTCTGGCTTCAACCAGAGCACATCTAATATACATAAATATATACATTATGTTTATATATTTATATAGTATAAGTATCTAATGATATATCATATATATAACTACATACATATGTATGATGTTATATATATATATATATAGCACCCGTTTAGAATTTTGTTAGAAAATATTCCCAGACACTGTAGCATACCATGATGAGTCCTAATGCCGTTATGATCTGCACTAGAAACTTCTTGAAGTCAGAGACCTCATCTTATCCTTTCTTTGGTCTCACAACAGTGTGGAACCTCCCTTGACCTGTGAGCCAGCCTTCGGAACAAGGAGCAGATGGAAATCATTGCCCTGGCGATGCTCTGGGCTCCAGAAGAGCGCTGTCTAAGCATCTCCCATGACCCCTGGCAACCTTGCTGTCTGCTTCTCACTAAAGCCAATTAAATGATTCCCGGTACCTGCAGCCTTCTCGCTGTTAGCACGACTCATTGAGTTCTCTCCCAAGAGGGAAGTGATGTCTTCTCCAAATATTCTGAGGCAATTTTCAATGAGAAATGCGACAAGAGAAATCTGTAACACAAAAAGACAAAAATGGGGTGCTGTCTTTCATAGGGCATAGTGATAAATCACATTTTGTATATAGACCTTGGATCTAAGAAAAAATGTGAAAGACTTCCCAGAAAAATTCAGAGTTGAGAAAAATACAGAGAGACCAGGAGCGCCTGGGTGGCTCAGTCAGTTAAGCGTCTGCCTTCGGCTCAGGTCATGATCCCAGGGTGCTGGGATCAGCCCTACATCGGGCTCCCTGCTCAGCGGGAAGCCTGCTTCTCCCTCTCCCACTTCCCCGGCTTGTGTTCCCTCTCTCGCTGTGTCTCTCTCTGTCAAGTAAATAAATAAAAGCTTAAAAAAAAACAAAAAACAAAAAACATAGAGACCAGAGTTCTCTAAGAAATAACTTCGAAAGAGTGATACTTTCCTGTGTACTTTGGGTACACATTTTAAAATACTGCTCATCAGTGGGCTAAAGTTATAATGCGTGGCCTAGTTTAATAGCTAACATTTTGGGATCAGTGGTGACGTCTTGAAGCCTAGGATACATTTCGGGGCCCCTCAGTTGAGCGTCTGACTCTTGATTTCGGCTCAGATCACGATCTCATGGTGGTGAGATCCAGCCCCACTTGGAGCCAACTTTGGGCTCCGTGCTCAGCGGGGAATCGGCTTGGGCTTCTCCCTCTCCCTCTCCCTCTCCCTCTTCTTCTGCCCCTGCCCCGCTCACGCTCTCTCTTTCCCTCTCTCAAATAAATACATATCAAAAGATAAATAAAACTAGGATCATTTTCAAAGTAGCCTACCTTAGTAAAGTTTACTTAGTTTTTGTTTTTACATTTTGTTTCCAGTTTTATTGAGCTGTAACTGATGTATAACATCTTATTAAACTTTATAAAGTATGAACAAAAACTTAAGAAAACCATTTCTTAACTGAAGAAGTATCTCAAAGTTGGGAAGCAGAGATTTTTGTGGGGTTGTGAGGGAAAACCCACACAGCTGGAGAGAAAACGTATCTGTCTGTCTAACTTCAGTCCCTTCTCATGCATTGCTTTGCCTCATGCTGGCTCTCTGTGTGCGCTTGGGGAAGACCTGTCATCTTGTTAGGATGTTCTGGAATCTTTTGCTAGTTTCCGTATGACGTAGCAGAGGTGAAATAGTAGCCGAGTACTTTTCTAGATGAGCCACAATTTGCAGAGGAAAGCCAATGTGTTTGGAGCCATGGGAGCTCATATTGCCCAAGCCACCTAGGATGCGCCAGTCATGAGCAGAGGAGCTGACTGTTGTCGCCATTGTGTAGCGAGGAAACCATGGCTTTACCCAAGGTTACAAGTCCCTCAGGGATTAGGCTGAGAGTTGAACCCTGACTGGTAAAGCTCCAAAGCCCAGGTTCTTTTCTATCGTATCACACGACTCTTCTGTCTCTCGTTTAGTCAGTCTAGTGTTTAGTCTCCTGGAGGGGAAAGAAGTGACTCGACTGCTCCGAGTTTCCCGTTTAACGACACCCCTTCCCAGACCCCACCAGAGTAGGATAAAGAACTCTGCCACTCCACAGGGGCCTAATGAAAATGTGCACTCCACAAAGTTCCATCCGTCAGAGTTACTACTGCACATGTCCGGTTCAAAGTAGGGATTCTACCCCTGGGGGACAAAAATGAGAGCTCTCATTACCTTTTTTATCAAGTTGTCTTCCAATTCCAAGCTGCCGGAATTAGGTGGGCAAAGAAGGCTTGGGGTTATACACGCTGATAAATTATAAGCTGTCATCTGATTGGATGAGGAATGTTGCTCAATGTTGTATAACACTCCAAAAAGGTATCGCAAGAGAACCACATTTGCTCTTGGCAGCTGGGCTAAAAGCCTAAGGTCAGAAAAATACACTTTTAAATTAGGCAAGTGATTCCACTTAGGAGGTTGGAAATACAGAGACAAGGAACAGGATACATCCTTGTGTATCTAGCACACAACCCGCCGTAGCAGAGTTCCAGGCATGAATGTATACAAAATTGTTGCACTGAATTCAGTTCCTGAGCCAGATAAACACTTCTCTGGTTAGTTAAATGTTTCACAGACTCTTAAGGTCATAACCCTGGCAGTCGATGCTCTTGCATCTGTCTTGGACCAGGGGATTTCGTCGACCAGTTTCATGGATCCAGAAGGTGTAAAACGGCCAAGGATTCCACATTAATAACATCAGGAGAAGAACAATAAGAGCCCTAAAGCGTGCCTCTATTCTGAAGCTGACCCCCATGGGTGTGAAGAATTGAAACTCTTTGGCATCGGTCATGATTTTAGTGGGCAAAGCTGCAAAACGTAAGCCAATGTTCTCCTAATAGTATGTTGGCTGTATTTCTGAGATGTGACCAGAGTAGAGTAATTATTGCATCATTACCTCTGGGCTGCAGTTATCTTCTCCTGTTCGTTCCCTTGATCAATAACACTGAGCCATTTGTCATAGAGATCGGTTAACAATACACTTCCTGGGATATTTCTAAGAAAATCCTTATGGAGATAAAAAATATGTATATATATTATAGAAAATATGTATTGGAAATATTACAGAGAAAATATGTAGTTAAAAAATTCAGTTCAGCCCCCACTTCCTTCACAGATAGCCAAACTGTGACCCACACGGAGCTCGCCTCTGACTCTCCGTTGACTGGCACACGCAGGAGCAGGTGCTTGGATTTTCTCCCGCTAAAACTTAGAGGCAGAAAAGCAGAGCTTAGGCTGTGGTAGAAATGAACATAAAGCTCCCTTCTATCATCTGGAACTTATTTTTTGTGTGTGCTTTTTTTGCAAAGTACCACAAACTGACAGGGTCTGGCTATAGAGCATCCTAAATCCTATTAGCTTCTTGGACAGAAACACACATACCCCTGTTGCTTGTTTTAAACACAGTGCTAGCTCTTAATTCTAGCAAGAAAAGTTCTGAAACAATCAAAACACAAACAGGTGGGCTCTTGCACACATATTAGGAAAGAACTAGGTCTTCTCACTCGGGGTATGTGTGCTCCCTGGAAGAAAGCTTCTCTCATAATTGCTTCATTCTTCCTTTTCTTAGCTGTCTAAAAGGCGAGAGTCTACTGGCAGACTCACTGTGGTCCTGAGGATAGATTCATTTCTAGTCTAGGCCAATTCTCCAGTTAGTTTGACATGATATTATCAAGGCCAAGATAGCAGAGACTGATTCTCCACCAAGATCAGTCAACTTCAGGAAGAGAAAACTTTAGAAATGTCTAAACACTATACCCACAAGTGCTCACCCTCTTCCTAGTCGGTGCTTATCACACGGAATCAGGAAAGAACCTACTCACTCTTGCTAGAAAATCGATTCCATGTGTGCACCTTACAGAGGGCAACACCCATCTTGCTACCTAGTGTATCATCATTCTTCTCCTGTCTCCTGATGCCTATATGTATATTACTACTGGATATCACTATGGCCCCAGTGTAAGAGTGGTTACCTAAGTCATTTCTGGACTTTGCTATTTATCACATCTTCGAACATTCATGGGGGACAAGGGAAGACCAAATGTGACTGAGATTCTAAGACTGTACTCATTACTACATTAACATAGGGTTGTTCAGAGTTGGTAATAAGTGCCAAGGTGGATGGATTAAATTCTTTCCCTGTTCTATTTCTTGTGGAAACTTTGCCTTCATTAGGAGGGTGGTGAGGATGTTTGCTTTGGTAAACCACTGTTTATGTATGTGTCAGTGCGTATTTTGAAATTTATTATCATGACTCGTAGTCATTTCAGTATTAGTATTTTGCATGGAGTCTTCAGGAGTGAAGGTGGGGAGGGCGGTGTGTGGTGAAAACAGAAAGTATTACTAACATATGGGGCTTTTAACTCCTAAAGTAGCTTCCTTAAATTTTGAATTTGTCAAGCATTTTTCAGTTTGTCAGGTTCTTAATCTATTATGCCCATTATGGTCCTTGAGCAGTCATGATGAAGGACACCAATCATAGCTTCAGTTACTCATGTGTGCATAATGCTAGAACCTTCCCTACCTTTAAGACGGATGCGACCACATGAACAGATTCGTTGTACGGGTTCACTTTGACCCCAGAATTGAGTTTGTCCTTGAGGATTCTGCAGGATTTTATATTGGCTGATTTGCTGAAGATGCCTTCTGTGAGTGGCCCTCTTCGATTAAGAAAGGAAAGCATACCCTGTAGGAAGAAAAGAAAAGTATATGGCATCTCATATCCACAAACGCAGAGCACAAGCTTGCCTCCGTTTTGAAAGAGGAGGGGAATGTCATGGCACACTGTTTTAGAGCAGGAAGGACGAAAGTCAATTTAGATTGGTTTTTTTTTCAGTGTCTCTCTCTATACTTTCTACCCAAATATCCATTTTACAGTCATACACTGAAACATTTTAAACACTTCTTTTAATCAGATTTTCCTTTCCATTGAGTTTACACTTTTAAGTCAAACTTCTCTGCTTCAAGGCCTTTGCGGAATCACCGTCTGTTTCCTACTTTACCATTCTTTTCTCATTATTCCCTTACATAGATGCTCTTCCCCAAGTAGGGAAGTCGATTTAGGAAATACTCATTTCCCATTTGTTTATTTCTCTTTAAGTGCCTGTATACTCCATTCCTACTTGTTCTATTTCCTTCCCTCTTTTAAAGTCAGGCTCAAAAACTCTCTTGTCCTTCTCTGATTACCCTCCCTTCTCATGAGTCTTTCATTGTCTTTTGCTCTATGTTCATGTCCTCTCCCTGCTGTGTAGAAAGTTAATGAGGGCTGCACTCAGGGAATCCAACGGATCTGAAGTCTATTATGCTACGTATCTATTGTGTGAGCTGGGGCACATACATACTGTACTGAGGCTTTTCTGATTCGTTTGGGAAGTGCGGAGGATGATAATCCTAGCTAGCCCCTAAATTTGCTGTGATGCAAGGAACTGGGGGAGTAGCTAGCAGGTAACATGCTAGCTAATATGATACATTTCTTCATGTCTAGCAGAACGTTCCCTCCATCCCGTACCGTGCTTGCAGAGACACCGAATACTCAGTGAATGTCAACACTGACAATTCACTATAGCAGTTTGAGATAACACAGCCCAAACTCTGGGGCTTTCATGTGACATACTCTGTTAGGATTAACAGATTCCTATTTGCCAGAGGATGAGTCTATGCTCGTGTCAGATGTTTGCAGTTGTTAGACTGAGTAGACTCCGCTGAAGGAGACTTGAGACTAATGTGAGTTCAGGAAGGCAATGAAGGGAGAGTGTGAAGCTGAGCTGGACTCTCAGAGACTCACATACACAGCGTCCAGTTTGACTGATCTGAACAGGCCTCCGTGGGTCTTTGTGGAAACAAGACACAAGTGGAATGGACAACAATGTCTTTTCCTGTTGTATTTGCCTCATGACTCTGCTGGACCTAAATCAGATTCTGTTCTTTGCAATAACAGTAACAGAGCTTCTCAGCCAAAGCCAGGGGCTGTCTAATGACTTCTCCATTTGGGGATAGATTTGGTTGAGGACGCTTGGCCTCTCAGTGTTTCCCCTCCTCAGGAGGGCTATAGAAGACCAAAATGAGATGACCTACCAGAATTGGGAAGGCCAGGTTGTCTTTATCACACACATCCGTGAGGGAAACTCCAAAGAGCTGTCCTGGCTTTGCGGAAGGTGGGGCTGTGCCCTGGTTGTCCTGGCAAGTGCTGCAAGCCCGACCAAAGGCCCTGTCTCCGAAAGAACGGCTTTTCACTGTCTTCTGGCCGGAGTCTAAGGAAGAAGTGAGAGTACTAGTAGTAGTAGTTGTTGTTTAATACGCTGAACCTTCTTTTTCCTTCTTTTTTTTTTTTAAAGATTTTATTTATTTTTTGACAGAGAGAGAGAGACAGCGAGAGAGGGAACACAAGCAGGGGGAGGGGGAGAGGGAGAAGCAGGCTTCCCTCGGAGCAGGGAGCCCGATGCGGGGCTCGATCCCAGGACCCCGGGATCATGACCTGAGCTGAAGGCAGACGCTTAACGACTGAGCCACCCACGTGCCCCAGACTCATCTTAATTCCTGATGACTTGTATTTTCCTAAAGGTTTCCTCAAAGCAATGTGGTAAGCATCATAAAACCAAGAAATGTCAAAAACATGTAGGGATTGATGATACGTGTCTCCAGGTTCTGAATCGAAAGTCTACCTTCTAAGGTGGACTGCTGCCAGTTAGCTGTGATTAGCTAGGCTCAAATCATACTAGCTCTAGTCTCAGGGGCACTTCTCCTAGTCCTATTAATGGCTTTTTTTGGATTACATCCATCATCTTATTTAATCTACACAACAATTCTAAGATTTAGACCTTATTTTTATCCACATTTTAGAGATGAATAAACTGATGCTGAGCTAGAATAACTGGCCAAAGATAATATAGCTGGTAAATGGGGGCACAGGACTTTACACTCTGGAGAGGTTGTTTGACATCAAGTCAAGTCCTTTTCTCTCAATGATGCCAGTTCTTTTCAACCTGTTCCAAAGGGCACTGGAATCCTGTGGTGCCTCAAGAGCCCCTGAGCGAAAAGAGGAGGGAGGAGAAGAAAAGCCCCTTGCTCTGGCTTCAACCAGAGCACATCTAATATACATAAATATATACATTATGTTTATATATTTATATAGTATAAGTATCTAATGATATATCATATATATAACTACATACATATGTATGATGTTATATATATATATATATATATATATATATATATATATATAGCACCCGTTTAGAATTTTGTTAGAAAATATTCCCAGACACTGTAGCATACCATGATGAGTCCTAATGCCGTTATGATCTGCACTAGAAACTTCTTGAAGTCAGAGACCTCATCTTATCCTTTCTTTGGTCTCACAACAGTGTGGAACCTCCCTTGACCTGTGAGCCAGCCTTCGGAACAAGGAGCAGATGGAAATCATTGCCCTGGCGATGCTCTGGGCTCCAGAAGAGCGCTGTCTAAGCATCTCCCATGACCCCTGGCAACCTTGCTGTCTGCTTCTCACTAAAGCCAATTAAATGATTCCCGGTACCTGCAGCCTTCTCGCTGTTAGCACGACTCATTGAGTTCTCTCCCAAGAGGGAAGTGATGTCTTCTCCAAATATTCTGAGGCAATTTTCAATGAGAAATGCGACAAGAGAAATCTGTAACACAAAAAGACAAAAATGGGGTGCTGTCTTTCATAGGGCATAGTGATAAATCACATTTTGTATATAGACCTTGGATCTAAGAAAAAATGTGAAAGACTTCCCAGAAAAATTCAGAGTTGAGAAAAATACAGAGAGACCAGGAGCGCCTGGGTGGCTCAGTCAGTTAAGCGTCTGCCTTCGGCTCAGGTCATGATCCCAGGGTGCTGGGATCAGCCCTACATCGGGCTCCCTGCTCAGCGGGAAGCCTGCTTCTCCCTCTCCCACTTCCCCGGCTTGTGTTCCCTCTCTCGCTGTGTCTCTCTCTGTCAAGTAAATAAATAAAAGCTTAAAAAAAAACAAAAAACAAAAAACATAGAGACCAGAGTTCTCTAAGAAATAACTTCGAAAGAGTGATACTTTCCTGTGTACTTTGGGTACACATTTTAAAATACTGCTCATCAGTGGGCTAAAGTTATAATGCGTGGCCTAGTTTAATAGCTAACATTTTGGGATCAGTGGTGACGTCTTGAAGCCTAGGATACATTTCGGGGCCCCTCAGTTGAGCGTCTGACTCTTGATTTCGGCTCAGATCACGATCTCATGGTGGTGAGATCCAGCCCCACTTGGAGCCAACTTTGGGCTCCGTGCTCAGCGGGGAATCGGCTTGGGCTTCTCCCTCTCCCTCTCCCTCTCCCTCTTCTTCTGCCCCTGCCCCGCTCATGCTCTCTCTTTCCCTCTCTCAAATAAATACATATCAAAAGATAAATAAAACTAGGATCATTTTCAAAGTAGCCTACCTTAGTAAAGTTTACTTAGTTTTTGTTTTTACATTTTGTTTCCAGTTTTATTGAGCTGTAACTGATGTATAACATCTTATTAAACTTTATAAAGTATGAACAAAAACTTAAGAAAACCATTTCTTAACTGAAGAAGTATCTCAAAGTTGGGAAGCAGAGATTTTTGTGGGGTTGTGAGGGAAAACCCACACAGCTGGAGAGAAAACGTATCTGTCTGTCTAACTTCAGTCCCTTCTCATGCATTGCTTTGCCTCATGCTGGCTCTCTGTGTGCGCTTGGGGAAGAACTGTCATCTTGTTAGGATGTTCTGGAATCTTTTGCTAGTTTCCGTATGACGTAGCAGAGGTGAAATAGTAGCCGAGTACTTTTCTAGATGAGCCACAATTTGCAGAGGAAAGCCAATGTGTTTGGAGCCATGGGAGCTCATATTGCCCAAGCCACCTAGGATGCGCCAGTCATGAGCAGAGGAGCTGACTGTTGTCGCCATTGTGTAGCGAGGAAACCATGGCTTTACCCAAGGTTACAAGTCCCTCAGGGATTAGACTGAGAGTTGAACCCTGACTGGTAAAGCTCCAAAGCCCAGGTTCTTTTCTATCGTATCACACGACTCTTCTGTCTCTCGTTTAGTCAGTCTAGTGTTTAGTCTCCTGGAGGGGGAAGAAGTGACTCGACTGCTCCGAGTTTCCCGTTTAACGACACCCCTTCCCAGACCCCAGCAGAGTAGGAAAAAGAACTCTGCCACTCCACAGGGGCCTAATGAAAATGTGCACTCCACAAAGTTCCATCCGTCAGAGTTACTACTGCACATGTCCGGTTCAAAGTAGGGATTCTACCCCTGGGGGACAAAAATGAGAGCTCTCATTACCTTTTTTATCAAGTTGTCTTCCAATTCCAAGCTGCCCGATTTAGGTGGGCAAAGAAGGCTTGGAGCTATACATGCTGATAAATTATAAGCTGTCATCTGATTGGATGAGGAATGTTGCTCAATGTTGTATAACACTCCAAAAAGGTATCGCAAGAGAACAACATTTGCTCTTGGCAGCTGGGCTAAAAGCCTAAGGTCAGAAAAATACACTTTTAAATTAGGCAAGTGATTCCACTTAGGAGGTTGGAAATACAGAGACAGGGAACAGGATAGATCCTTGTGTATCTAGCACACAACCCGCTGTAGCAGAGTTCCAGGCATGAATGTATACAAAATTGTTGCACTGAATTCAGTTCCTGAGCCAGATAAAAACTTCTCTGGTTAGTTAAATGTTTGACAGACTCTTAAGGTCATAGCCCTGGCAGTCGATGCTCTTGCATCTGTCCTGGACCAGGGGATGTCGTCTACCAGTTTCATGGATTCAGAAGGTGTAAAACGGCCAAGGATTCCACATTAATAACATCAGGAGAAGAACAATAAGAGCCCTAAAGCGTGCCTCTATTCTGAAGCTGACCCCCATGGGTGTGAAGAATTGAAACTCTCTGGAATCGGTCATGATTTTAGTGGGCAAAGCTGCAAAACGTAAGCCAATGTTCTCCTAATAGGATGTTGGCTGTATTTCGGAGATGTGACCAGAGTAGAGTAATTATTGCATCATTACCTCTGGGCTGCAGTTATCTTCTCCTGTTCGTTCCCTTGATCAATAACACCGAGCCATTTGTCATAGAGATCGGTTAACAATACACTTCCTGGGATATTTCTAAGAAAATCCTTATGGAGATAAAAAAATATGTATATATATTATAGAAAATATGTATTGGAAATATTACAGAGAAAATATGTAGTTAAAAAATTCAGTTCAGCCCCCACTTCCTTCACAGATAGCCAAACTGTGACCCACACGGAGCTCGCCTCTGACTCTCCGTTGACTGGCACACGCAGGAGCAGGTGCTTGGATTTTCTCCCGCTAAAACTTAGAGGCAGAAAAGCAGAGCTTAGGCTGTGGTGGAAATGAACATAAAGCTCCCTTCTATCATCTGGAACTTTTTTTTTGTGTGTGCTTTTTTTGCAAAGTACCACAAACTGACAGGGTCTGGCTATAGACCATGCTAAATCCTATTAGCTTCTTGGACAGAAACACACATATCCATGTTGCTTGTTTTAAACACAGTGCTAGCTCTTAATTCTAGCAAGAAAAGTTCTGAAACAATCAAAACACAAACAGGTGGGCTCTTGCACACATATTAGGAAAGAACTAGGTCTTCTCACTCGGGGTATGTGTGCTCCCTGGAAGAAAGCTTCTCTCATAATTGCTTCATTCTTCCTTTTCTTAGCTGTCTAAAAGGCGAGAGTCTACTGGCAGACTCACTGTGGTCCTGAGGATAGATTCATTTCTAGTCTAGGCCAATTCTCCAGTTAGTTTGACATGATATTATCAAGGCCAAGATAGCAGAGACTGATTCTCCACCAAGATCAGTCAACTTCAGGAAGAGAAAACTTTAGAAATGTCTAAACACTATACCCACAAGTGCTCACCCTCTTCCTAGTCGGTGCTTATCACACGGAATCAGGAAAGAACCTACTCACTCTTGCTAGAAAATCGATTCCATGTGTGCACCTTACAGAGGGCAACACCCATCTTGCTACCTAGTGTATCATCATTCTTCTCCTGTCTCCTGATGCCTATATGTATATTACTACTGGATATCACTATGGCCCCAGTGTAAGAGTGGTTACCTAAGTCATTTCTGGACTTTGCTATTTATCACATCTTCGAACATTCATGGGGGACAAGGGAAGACCAAATGTGACTGAGATTCTAAGACTGTACTCATTACTACATTAACATAGGGTTGTTCAGAGTTGGTAATAAGTGCCAAGGTGGATGGATTAAATTCTTTCCCTGTTCTATTTCTTGTGGAAACTTTGCCTTCATTAGGAGGGTGGTGAGGATGTTTGCTTTGGTAAACCACTGTTTATGTATGTGTCAGTGCGTATTTTGAAATTTATTATCATGACTCGTAGTCATTTCAGTATTAGTATTTTGCATGGAGTCTTCAGGAGTGAAGGTGGGGAGGGCGGTGTGTGGTGAAAACAGAAAGTATTACTAACATATGGGGCTTTTAACTCCTAAAGTAGCTTCCTTAAATTTTGAATTTGTCAAGCGTTTTTCAGTTTGTCAGGTTCTTAATCTATTATGCCCATTATGGTCCTTGAGCAGTCATGATGAAGGACACCAATCATAGCTTCAGTTACTCATGTGTGCATAATGCTAGAACCTTCCCTACCTTTAAGACGGATGCGACCACATGAACAGATTCGTTGTACGGGTTCACTTTGACCCCAGAATTGAGTTTGTCCTTGAGGATTCTGCAGGATTTTATATTGGCTGATTTGCTGAAGATGCCTTCTGTGAGTGGCCCTCTTCGATTAAGAAAGGAAAGCATACCCTGTAGGAAGAAAAGAAAAGTATATGGCATCTCATATCCACAAACGCAGAGCACAAGCTTGCCTCCGTTTTGAAAGAAGAGGGGAATGTCATGGCACACTGTTTTAGAGCAGGAAGGACGAAAGTCAATTTAGATTGGTTTTTTTTTCAGTGTCTCTCTCTATACTTTCTACCCAAATATCCATTTTACAGTCATACACTGAAACATTTTAAACACTTCTTTTAATCAGATTTTCCTTTCCATTGAGTTTACACTTTTAAGTCAAACTTCTCTGCTTCAAGGCCTTTGCGGAATCACCGTCTGTTTCCTACTTTACCATTCTTTTCTCATTATTCCCTTACATAGATGCTCTTCCCCAAGTAGGGAAGTCGATTTAGGAAATACTCATTTCCCATTTGTTTATTTCTCTTTAAGTGCCTGTATACTCCATTCCTACTTGTTCTATTTCCTTCCCTCTTTTAAAGTCAGGCTCAAAAACTCTCTTGTCCTTCTCTGATTACCCTCCCTTCTCATGAGTCTTTCATTGTCTTTTGCTCTATGTTCATGTCCTCTCCCTGCTGTGTAGAAAGTTAATGAGGGCTGCACTCAGGGAATCCAACGGATCTGAAGTCTATTATGCTACGTATCTATTGTGTGAGCTGGGGCACATACATACTGTACTGAGGCTTTTCTGATTCGTTTGGGAAGTGCGGAGGATGATAATCCTAGCTAGCCCCTAAATTTGCTGTGATGCAAGGAACTGGGGGAGTAGCTAGCAGGTAACATGCTAGCTAATATGATACATTTCTTCATGTCTAGCAGAACGTTCCCTCCATCCCGTACCGTGCTTGCAGAGACACCGAATACTCAGTGAATGTCAACACTGACAATTCACTATAGCAGTTTGAGATAACACAGCCCAAACTCTGGGGCTTTCATGTGACATACTCTGTTAGGATTAACAGATTCCTATTTGCCAGAGGATGAGTCTATGCTCGTGTCAGATGTTTGCAGTTGTTAGACTGAGTAGACTCCGCTGAAGGAGACTTGAGACTAATGTGAGTTCAGGAAGGCAATGAAGGGAGAGTGTGAAGCTGAGCTGGACTCTCAGAGACTCACATACACAGCGTCCAGTTTGACTGATCTGAACAGGCCTCCGTGGGTCTTTGTGGAAACAAGACACAAGTGGAATGGACAACAATGTCTTTTCCTGTTGTATTTGCCTCATGACTCTGCTGGACCTAAATCAGATTCTGTTCTTTGCAATAACAGTAACAGAGCTTCTCAGCCAAAGCCAGGGGCTGTCTAATGACTTCTCCATTTGGGGATAGATTTGGTTGAGGACGCTTGGCCTCTCAGAGTTTCCCCTCCTCAGGAGGGCTATAGAAGACCAAAATGAGATGACCTACCAGAATTGGGAAGGCCAGGTTGTCTTTATCACACACATCCGTGAGGGAAACTCCAAAGAGCTGTCCTGGCTTTGCGGAAGGTGGGGCTGTGCCCTGGTTGTCCTGGCAAGTGCTGCAAGCCCGACCAAAGGCCCTGTCTCCGAAAGAACGGCTTTTCACTGTCTTCTGGCCGGAGTCTAAGGAAGAAGTGAGAGTACTAGTAGTAGTAGTTGTTGTTTAATACGCTGAACCTTCTTTTTCCTTCTTTTTTTTTTTTAAAGATTTTATTTATTTTTTGACAGAGAGAGAGAGACAGCGAGAGAGGGAACACAAGCAGGGGGAGGGGGAGAGGGAGAAGCAGGCTTCCCTCGGAGCAGGGAGCCCGATGCGGGGCTCGATCCCAGGACCCCGGGATCATGACCTGAGCTGAAGGCAGACGCTTAACGACTGAGCCACCCACGTGCCCCAGACTCATCTTAATTCCTGATGACTTGTATTTTCCTAAAGGTTTCCTCAAAGCAATGTGGTAAGCATCATAAAACCAAGAAATGTCAAAAACATGTAGGGATTGATGATACGTGTCTCCAGGTTCTGAATCGAAAGTCTACCTTCTAAGGTGGACTGCTGCCAGTTAGCTGTGATTAGCTAGGCTCAAATCATACTAGCTCTAGTCTCAGGGGCACTTCTCCTAGTCCTATTAATGGCTTTTTTTGGATTACATCCATCATCTTATTTAATCTACACAACAATTCTAAGATTTAGACCTTATTTTTATCCACATTTTAGAGATGAATAAACTGATGCTGAGCTAGAATAACTGGCCAAAGATAATATAGCTGGTAAATGGGGGCACAGGACTTTACACTCTGGAGAGGTTGTTTGACATCAAGTCAAGTCCTTTTCTCTCAATGATGCCAGTTCTTTTCAACCTGTTCCAAAGGGCACTGGAATCCTGTGGTGCCTCAAGAGCCCCTGAGCGAAAAGAGGAGGGAGGAGAAGAAAAGCCCCTTGCTCTGGCTTCAACCAGAGCACATCTAATATACATAAATATATACATTATGTTTATATATTTATATAGTATAAGTATCTAATGATATATCATATATATAACTACATACATATGTATGATGTTATATATATATATATATATATATATATATATATAGCACCCGTTTAGAATTTTGTTAGAAAATATTCCCAGACACTGTAGCATACCATGATGAGTCCTAATGCCGTTATGATCTGCACTAGAAACTTCTTGAAGTCAGAGACCTCATCTTATCCTTTCTTTGGTCTCACAACAGTGTGGAACCTCCCTTGACCTGTGAGCCAGCCTTCGGAACAAGGAGCAGATGGAAATCATTGCCCTGGCGATGCTCTGGGCTCCAGAAGAGCGCTGTCTAAGCATCTCCCATGACCCCTGGCAACCTTGCTGTCTGCTTCTCACTAAAGCCAATTAAATGATTCCCGGTACCTGCAGCCTTCTCGCTGTTAGCACGACTCATTGAGTTCTCTCCCAAGAGGGAAGTGATGTCTTCTCCAAATATTCTGAGGCAATTTTCAATGAGAAATGCGACAAGAGAAATCTGTAACACAAAAAGACAAAAATGGGGTGCTGTCTTTCATAGGGCATAGTGATAAATCACATTTTGTATATAGACCTTGGATCTAAGAAAAAATGTGAAAGACTTCCCAGAAAAATTCAGAGTTGAGAAAAATACAGAGAGACCAGGAGCGCCTGGGTGGCTCAGTCAGTTAAGCGTCTGCCTTCGGCTCAGGTCATGATCCCAGGGTGCTGGGATCAGCCCTACATCGGGCTCCCTGCTCAGCGGGAAGCCTGCTTCTCCCTCTCCCACTTCCCCGGCTTGTGTTCCCTCTCTCGCTGTGTCTCTCTCTGTCAAGTAAATAAATAAAAGCTTAAAAAAAAACAAAAAACAAAAAACATAGAGACCAGAGTTCTCTAAGAAATAACTTCGAAAGAGTGATACTTTCCTGTGTACTTTGGGTACACATTTTAAAATACTGCTCATCAGTGGGCTAAAGTTATAATGCGTGGCCTAGTTTAATAGCTAACATTTTGGGATCAGTGGTGACGTCTTGAAGCCTAGGATACATTTCGGGGCCCCTCAGTTGAGCGTCTGACTCTTGATTTCGGCTCAGATCACGATCTCATGGTGGTGAGATCCAGCCCCACTTGGAGCCAACTTTGGGCTCCGTGCTCAGCGGGGAATCGGCTTGGGCTTCTCCCTCTCCCTCTCCCTCTCCCTCTTCTTCTGCCCCTGCCCCGCTCACGCTCTCTCTTTCTCTCTCTCAAATAAATACATATCAAAAGATAAATAAAACTAGGATCATTTTCAAAGTAGCCTACCTTAGTAAAGTTTACTTAGTTTTTGTTTTTACATTTTGTTTCCAGTTTTATTGAGCTGTAACTGATGTATAACATCTTATTAAACTTTATAAAGTATGAACAAAAACTTAAGAAAACCATTTCTTAACTGAAGAAGTATCTCAAAGTTGGGAAGCAGAGATTTTTGTGGGGTTGTGAGGGAAAACCCACACAGCTGGAGAGAAAACGTATCTGTCTGTCTAACTTCAGTCCCTTCTCATGCATTGCTTTGCCTCATGCTGGCTCTCTGTGTGCGCTTGGGGAAGACCTGTCATCTTGTTAGGATGTTCTGGAATCTTTTGCTAGTTTCCGTATGACGTAGCAGAGGTGAAATAGTAGCCGAGTACTTTTCTAGATGAGCCACAATTTGCAGAGGAAAGCCAATGTGTTTGGAGCCATGGGAGCTCATATTGCCCAAGCCACCTAGGATGCGCCAGTCATGAGCAGAGGAGCTGACTGTTGTCGCCATTGTGTAGCGAGGAAACCATGGCTTTACCCAAGGTTACAAGTCCCTCAGGGATTAGGCTGAGAGTTGAACCCTGACTGGTAAAGCTCCAAAGCCCAGGTTCTTTTCTATCGTATCACACGACTCTTCTGTCTCTCGTTTAGTCAGTCTAGTGTTTAGTCTCCTGGAGGGGAAAGAAGTGACTCGACTGCTCCGAGTTTCCCGTTTAACGACACCCCTTCCCAGACCCCACCAGAGTAGGATAAAGAACTCTGCCACTCCACAGGGGCCTAATGAAAATGTGCACTCCACAAAGTTCCATCCGTCAGAGTTACTACTGCACATGTCCGGTTCAAAGTAGGGATTCTACCCCTGGGGGACAAAAATGAGAGCTCTCATTACCTTTTTTATCAAGTTGTCTTCCAATTCCAAGCTGCCGGAATTAGGTGGGCAAAGAAGGCTTGGGGTTATACACGCTGATAAATTATAAGCTGTCATCTGATTGGATGAGGAATGTTGCTCAATGTTGTATAACACTCCAAAAAGGTATCGCAAGAGAACCACATTTGCTCTTGGCAGCTGGGCTAAAAGCCTAAGGTCAGAAAAATACACTTTTAAATTAGGCAAGTGATTCCACTTAGGAGGTTGGAAATACAGAGACAAGGAACAGGATACATCCTTGTGTATCTAGCACACAACCCGCCGTAGCAGAGTTCCAGGCATGAATGTATACAAAATTGTTGCACTGAATTCAGTTCCTGAGCCAGATAAACACTTCTCTGGTTAGTTAAATGTTTCACAGACTCTTAAGGTCATAACCCTGGCAGTCGATGCTCTTGCATCTGTCTTGGACCAGGGGATTTCGTCGACCAGTTTCATGGATCCAGAAGGTGTAAAACGGCCAAGGATTCCACATTAATAACATCAGGAGAAGAACAATAAGAGCCCTAAAGCGTGCCTCTATTCTGAAGCTGACCCCCATGGGTGTGAAGAATTGAAACTCTTTGGCATCGGTCATGATTTTAGTGGGCAAAGCTGCAAAACGTAAGCCAATGTTCTCCTAATAGTATGTTGGCTGTATTTCTGAGATGTGACCAGAGTAGAGTAATTATTGCATCATTACCTCTGGGCTGCAGTTATCTTCTCCTCTTCGTTCCCTTGATCAATAACACTGAGCCATTTGTCATAGAGATCGGTTAACAATACACTTCCTGGGATATTTCTAAGAAAATCCTTATGGAGATAAAAAATATGTATATATATTATAGAAAATATGTATTGGAAATATTACAGAGAAAATATGTAGTTAAAAAATTCAGTTCAGCCCCCACTTCCTTCACAGATAGCCAAACTGTGACCCACACGGAGCTCGCCTCTGACTCTCCGTTGACTGGCACACGCAGGAGCAGGTGCTTGGATTTTCTCCCGCTAAAACTTAGAGGCAGAAAAGCAGAGCTTAGGCTGTGGTAGAAATGAACATAAAGCTCCCTTCTATCATCTGGAACTTATTTTTTGTGTGTGCTTTTTTTGCAAAGTACCACAAACTGACAGGGTCTGGCTATAGAGCATCCTAAATCCTATTAGCTTCTTGGACAGAAACACACATACCCCTGTTGCTTGTTTTAAACACAGTGCTAGCTCTTAATTCTAGCAAGAAAAGTTCTGAAACAATCAAAACACAAACAGGTGGGCTCTTGCACACATATTAGGAAAGAACTAGGTCTTCTCACTCGGGGTATGTGTGCTCCCTGGAAGAAAGCTTCTCTCATAATTGCTTCATTCTTCCTTTTCTTAGCTGTCTAAAAGGCGAGAGTCTACTGGCAGACTCACTGTGGTCCTGAGGATAGATTCATTTCTAGTCTAGGCCAATTCTCCAGTTAGTTTGACATGATATTATCAAGGCCAAGATAGCAGAGACTGATTCTCCACCAAGATCAGTCAACTTCAGGAAGAGAAAACTTTAGAAATGTCTAAACACTATACCCACAAGTGCTCACCCTCTTCCTAGTCGGTGCTTATCACACGGAATCAGGAAAGAACCTACTCACTCTTGCTAGAAAATCGATTCCATGTGTGCACCTTACAGAGGGCAACACCCATCTTGCTACCTAGTGTATCATCATTCTTCTCCTGTCTCCTGATGCCTATATGTATATTACTACTGGATATCACTATGGCCCCAGTGTAAGAGTGGTTACCTAAGTCATTTCTGGACTTTGCTATTTATCACATCTTCGAACATTCATGGGGGACAAGGGAAGACCAAATGTGACTGAGATTCTAAGACTGTACTCATTACTACATTAACATAGGGTTGTTCAGAGTTGGTAATAAGTGCCAAGGTGGATGGATTAAATTCTTTCCCTGTTCTATTTCTTGTGGAAACTTTGCCTTCATTAGGAGGGTGGTGAGGATGTTTGCTTTGGTAAACCACTGTTTATGTATGTGTCAGTGCGTATTTTGAAATTTATTATCATGACTCGTAGTCATTTCAGTATTAGTATTTTGCATGGAGTCTTCAGGAGTGAAGGTGGGGAGGGCGGTGTGTGGTGAAAACAGAAAGTATTACTAACATATGGGGCTTTTAACTCCTAAAGTAGCTTCCTTAAATTTTGAATTTGTCAAGCGTTTTTCAGTTTGTCAGGTTCTTAATCTATTATGCCCATTATGGTCCTTGAGCAGTCATGATGAAGGACACCAATCATAGCTTCAGTTACTCATGTGTGCATAATGCTAGAACCTTCCCTACCTTTAAGACGGATGCGACCACATGAACAGATTCGTTGTACGGGTTCACTTTGACCCCAGAATTGAGTTTGTCCTTGAGGATTCTGCAGGATTTTATATTGGCTGATTTGCTGAAGATGCCTTCTGTGAGTGGCCCTCTTCGATTAAGAAAGGAAAGCATACCCTGTAGGAAGAAAAGAAAAGTATATGGCATCTCATATCCACAAACGCAGAGCACAAGCTTGCCTCCGTTTTGAAAGAGGAGGGGAATGTCATGGCACACTGTTTTAGAGCAGGAAGGACGAAAGTCAATTTAGATTGGTTTTTTTTTCAGTGTCTCTCTCTATACTTTCTACCCAAATATCCATTTTACAGTCATACACTGAAACATTTTAAACACTTCTTTTAATCAGATTTTCCTTTCCATTGAGTTTACACTTTTAAGTCAAACTTCTCTGCTTCAAGGCCTTTGCGGAATCACCGTCTGTTTCCTACTTTACCATTCTTTTCTCATTATTCCCTTACATAGATGCTCTTCCCCAAGTAGGGAAGTCGATTTAGGAAATACTCATTTCCCATTTGTTTATTTCTCTTTAAGTGCCTGTATACTCCATTCCTACTTGTTCTATTTCCTTCCCTCTTTTAAAGTCAGGCTCAAAAACTCTCTTGTCCTTCTCTGATTACCCTCCCTTCTCATGAGTCTTTCATTGTCTTTTGCTCTATGTTCATGTCCTCTCCCTGCTGTGTAGAAAGTTAATGAGGGCTGCACTCAGGGAATCCAACGGATCTGAAGTCTATTATGCTACGTATCTATTGTGTGAGCTGGGGCACATACATACTGTACTGAGGCTTTTCTGATTCGTTTGGGAAGTGCGGAGGATGATAATCCTAGCTAGCCCCTAAATTTGCTGTGATGCAAGGAACTGGGGGAGTAGCTAGCAGGTAACATGCTAGCTAATATGATACATTTCTTCATGTCTAGCAGAACGTTCCCTCCATCCCGTACCGTGCTTGCAGAGACACCGAATACTCAGTGAATGTCAACACTGACAATTCACTATAGCAGTTTGAGATAACACAGGCCAAACTCTGGGGCTTTCATGTGACATACTCTGTTAGGATTAACAGATTCCTATTTGCCAGAGGATGAGTCTATGCTCGTGTCAGATGTTTGCAGTTGTTAGACTGAGTAGACTCCGCTGAAGGAGACTTGAGACTAATGTGAGTTCAGGAAGGCAATGAAGGGAGAGTGTGAAGCTGAGCTGGACTCTCAGAGACTCACATACACAGCGTCCAGTTTGACTGATCTGAACAGGCCTCCGTGGGTCTTTGTGGAAACAAGACACAAGTGGAATGGACAACAATGTCTTTTCCTGTTGTATTTGCCTCATGACTCTGCTGGACCTAAATCAGATTCTGTTCTTTGCAATAACAGTAACAGAGCTTCTCAGCCAAAGCCAGGGGCTGTCTAATGACTTCTCCATTTGGGGATAGATTTGTTTGAGGACGCTTGGCCTCTCAGAGTTTCCCCTCCTCAGGAGGGCTACAGAAGACCAAAATGAGATGACCTACCAGAATTGGGAAGGCCAGGTTGTCTTTATCACACACATCCGTGAGGGAAACTCCAAAGAGCTGTCCTGGCTTTGCGGAAGGTGGGGCTGTGCCCTGGTTGTCCTGGCAAGTGCTGCAAGCCCGACCAAAGGCCCTGTCTCCGAAAGAACGGCTTTTCACTGTCTTCTGGCCGGAGTCTAAGGAAGAAGTGAGAGTACTAGTAGTAGTAGTTGTTGTTTAATACGCTGAACCTTCTTTTTCCTTCTTTTTTTTTTTTAAAGATTTTATTTATTTTTTGACAGAGAGAGAGAGACAGTGAGAGAGGGAACACAAGCAGGGGGAGGGGGAGAGGGAGAAGCAGGCTTCCCTCGGAGCAGGGAGCCCGATGCGGGGCTCGATCCCAGGACCCCGGGATCATGACCTGAGCTGAAGGCAGACGCTTAACGACTGAGCCACCCACGTGCCCCAGACTCATCTTAATTCCTGATGACTTGTATTTTCCTAAAGGTTTCCTCAAAGCAATGTGGTAAGCATCATAAAACCAAGAAATGTCAAAAACATGTAGGGATTGATGATACGTGTCTCCAGGTTCTGAATCGAAAGTCTACCTTCTAAGGTGGACTGCTGCCAGTTAGCTGTGATTAGCTAGGCTCAAATCATACTAGCTCTAGTCTCAGGGGCACTTCTCCTAGTCCTATTAATGGCTTTTTTTGGATTACATCCATCATCTAATTTAATCTACACAACAATTCTAAGATTTAGACCTTATTTTTATCCACATTTTAGAGATGAATAAACTGATGCTGAGCTAGAATAACTGGCCAAAGATAATATAGCTGGTAAATGGGGGCACAGGACTTTACACTCTGGAGAGGTTGTTTGACATCAAGTCAAGTCCTTTTCTCTCAATGATGCCAGTTCTTTTCAACCTGTTCCAAAGGGCACTGGAATCCTGTGGTGCCTCAAGAGCCCCTGAGCGAAAAGAGGAGGGAGGAGAAGAAAGGCCCCTTGCTCTGGCTTCAACCAGAGCACATCTAATATACATAAATATATACATTATGTTTATATATTTATATAGTATAAGTATCTAATGATATATCATATATATAACTACATACATATGTATGATGTTATATATATATATATATATATATATATATATATATATATATATAGCACCCGTTTAGAATTTTGTTAGAAAATATTCCCAGACACTGTAGCATACCATGATGAGTCCTAATGCCGTTATGATCTGCACTAGAAACTTCTTGAAGTCAGAGACCTCATCTTATCCTTTCTTTGGTCTCACAACAGTGTGGAACCTCCCTTGACCTGTGAGCCAGCCTTCGGAACAAGGAGCAGATGGAAATCATTGCCCTGGCGATGCTCTGGGCTCCAGAAGAGCGCTGTCTAAGCATCTCCCATGACCCCTGGCAACCTTGCTGTCTGCTTCTCACTAAAGCCAATTAAATGATTCCCGGTACCTGCAGCCTTCTCGCTGTTAGCACGACTCATTGAGTTCTCTCCCAAGAGGGAAGTGATGTCTTCTCCAAATATTCTGAGGCAATTTTCAATGAGAAATGCGACAAGAGAAATCTGTAACACAAAAAGACAAAAATGGGGTGCTGTCTTTCATAGGGCATAGTGATAAATCACATTTTGTATATAGACCTTGGATCTAAGAAAAAATGTGAAAGACTTCCCAGAAAAATTCAGAGTTGAGAAAAATACAGAGAGACCAGGAGCGCCTGGGTGGCTCAGTCAGTTAAGCGTCTGCCTTCGGCTCAGGTCATGATCCCAGGGTGCTGGGATCAGCCCTACATCGGGCTCCCTGCTCAGCGGGAAGCCTGCTTCTCCCTCTCCCACTTCCCCGGCTTGTGTTCCCTCTCTCGCTGTGTCTCTCTCTGTCAAGTAAATAAATAAAAGCTTAAAAAAAAACAAAAAACAAAAAACATAGAGACCAGAGTTCTCTAAGAAATAACTTCGAAAGAGTGATACTTTCCTGTGTACTTTGGGTACACATTTTAAAATACTGCTCATCAGTGGGCTAAAGTTATAATGCGTGGCCTAGTTTAATAGCTAACATTTTGGGATCAGTGGTGACGTCTTGAAGCCTAGGATACATTTCGGGGCCCCTCAGTTGAGCGTCTGACTCTTGATTTCGGCTCAGATCACGATCTCATGGTGGTGAGATCCAGCCCCACTTGGAGCCAACTTTGGGCTCCGTGCTCAGCGGGGAATCGGCTTGGGCTTCTCCCTCTCCCTCTCCCTCTCCCTCTTCTTCTGCCCCTGCCCCGCTCACGCTCTCTCTTTCCCTCTCTCAAATAAATACATATCAAAAGATAAATAAAACTAGGATCATTTTCAAAGTAGCCTACCTTAGTAAAGTTTACTTAGTTTTTGTTTTTACATTTTGTTTCCAGTTTTATTGAGCTGTAACTGATGTATAACATCTTATTAAACTTTATAAAGTATGAACAAAAACTTAAGAAAACCATTTCTTAACTGAAGAAGTATCTCAAAGTTGGGAAGCAGAGATTTTTGTGGGGTTGTGAGGGAAAACCCACACAGCTGGAGAGAAAACGTATCTGTCTGTCTAACTTCAGTCCCTTCTCATGCATTGCTTTGCCTCATGCTGGCTCTCTGTGTGCGCTTGGGGAAGACCTGTCATCTTGTTAGGATGTTCTGGAATCTTTTGCTAGTTTCCGTATGACGTAGCAGAGGTGAAATAGTAGCCGAGCACTTTTCTAGATGAGCCACAATTTGCAGAGGAAAGCCAATGTGTTTGGAGCCATGGGAGCTCATATTGCCCAAGCCACCTAGGATGCGCCAGTCATGAGCAGAGGAGCTGACTGTTGTCGCCATTGTGTAGCGAGGAAACCATGGCTTTACCCAAGGTTACAAGTCCCTCAGGGATTAGGCTGAGAGTTGAACCCTGACTGGTAAAGCTCCAAAGCCCAGGTTCTTTTCTATCGTATCACACGACTCTTCTGTCTCTCGTTTAGTCAGTCTAGTGTTTAGTCTCCTGGAGGGGGAAGAAGTGACTCGACTGCTCCGAGTTTCCGTTTAACGACACCCCTTCCCAGACCCCACCAGAGTAGGATAAAGAACTCTGCCACTCCACAGGGGCCTAATGAAAATGTGCACTTCACAAAGTTCCATCCGTCAGAGTTACTACTGCACATGTCCGGTTCAAAGTAGGGATTCTACCCCTGGGGGACAAAAATGAGAGCTCTCATTACCTTTTTTATCAAGTTGTCTTCCAATTCCAAGCTGCCGGAATTAGGTGGGCAAAGAAGGCTTGGGGTTATACACGCTGATAAATTATAAGCTGTCATCTGATTGGATGAGGAATGTTGCTCAATGTTGTATAACACTCCAAAAAGGTATCGCAAGAGAACCACATTTGCTCTTGGCAGCTGGGCTAAAAGCCTAAGGTCAGAAAAATACACTTTTAAATTAGGCAAGTGATTCCACTTAGGAGGTTGGAAATACAGAGACAGGGAACAGGATACATCCTTGTGTATCTAGCACACAACCCTCCGTAGCAGAGTTCCAGGCATGAATGTATACAAAATTGTTGCACTGAATTCAGTTCCTGAGCCAGATAAACACTTCTCTGGTTAGTTAAATGTTTCACAGACTCTTAAGGTCATAACCCTGGCAGTCGATGCTCTTGCATCTGTCTTGGACCAGGGGATTTCGTCGACCAGTTTCATGGATCCAGAAGGTGTAAAACGGCCAAGGATTCCACATTAATAACATCAGGAGAAGAACAATAAGAGCCCTAAAGCGTGCCTCTATTCTGAAGCTGACCCCCATGGGTGTGAAGAATTGAAACTCTTTGGCATCGGTCATGATTTTAGTGGGCAAAGCTGCAAAACGTAAGCCAATGTTCTCCTAACAGTATGTTGGCTGTATTTCTGAGATGTGACCAGAGTAGAGTAATTATTGCATCATTACCTCTGGGCTGCAGTTATCTTCTCCTCTTCGTTCCCTTGATCAATAACACTGAGCCATTTGTCATAGAGATCGGTTAACAATACACTTCCTGGGATATTTCTAAGAAAATCCTTATGGAGATAAAAAATATGTATATATATTATAGAAAATATGTATTGGAAATATTACAGAGAAAATATGTAGTTAAAAAATTCAGTTCAGCCCCCACTTCCTTCACAGATAGCCAAACTGTGACCCACACGGAGCTCGCCTCTGACTCTCCGTTGACTGGCACACGCAGGAGCAGGTGCTTGGATTTTCTCCCGCTAAAACTTAGAGGCAGAAAAGCAGAGCTTAGGCTGTGGTGGAAATGAACATAAAGCTCCCTTCTATCATCTGGAACTTATTTTTTGTGTGTGCTTTTTTTGCAAAGTACCACAAACTGACAGGGTCTGGCCATAGACCATCCTAAATCCTATTAGCTTCTTGGACAGAAACACACATACCCATGTTGCTTGTTTTAAACACAGTGCTAGCTCTTAATTCTAGCAAGAAAAGTTCTGAAACAATCAAAACACAAACAGGTGGGTTCTTGCACACGTATTAGGAAAGAACTAGGTCTTCTCACTCGGGGTATGTGTGCTCCCTGGAAGAAAGCTTCTCTCATAATTGCTTCATTCTTCCTTTTCTTAGCTGTCTAAAAGGCGAGAGTCTACTGGCAGACTCACTGTGGTCCTGAGGATAGATTCATTTCTAGTTTAGGCCAATTCTCCAGTTAGTTTGACATGATATTATCAAGGCCAAGATAGCAGAGACTGATTCTCCACCAAGATCAGTCAACTTCAGGAAGAGAAAACTTTAGAAATGTCTAAGCACTATACCCACAAGTGCTCACCCTCTTCCTTGTCGGTGCTTATCACACGGAATCAGGAAAGAACCTACTCACTCTTGCTAGAAAATCGATTCCATGTGTGCACCTTACAGAGGGCAACACCCATCTTGCTACCTAGTGTATCATCATTCTTCTCCTGTCTCCTGATGCCTATATGTATATTACTACTGGATATCACTATGGCCCCAGTGTAGGAGTGGTTACCTAAGTCATTTCTGGACTTTGCTATTTATCACATCTTCGAACATTCATGGGGGACAAGGGAAGACCAAATGTGACTGAGATTCTAAGACTGTACTCATTACTACATTAACATAGGGTTGTTCAGACCTGTTAATAAGTGCCAAGGTGGATGGATTAAATTCTTTCCCTGTTCTATTTCTTGTGGAAACTTTGCCTTCATTAGGAGGGTGGTGAGGATGTTTGCTTTGGTAAACCACTGTTTATGTATGTGTCAGTGCGTATTTTGAAATTTATTATCATGACTCGTAGTCATTTCAGTATTAGTATTTTGCATGGAGTCTTCAGGAGTGAAGGTGGGGAGGGCGGTGTGTGGTGAAAACAGAAAGTATTACTAACATATGGGGCTTTTAACTCCTAAAGTAGCTTCCTTAAATTTTGAATTTGTCAAGCGTTTTTCAGTTTGTCAGGTTCTTAATCTATTATGCCCATTATGGTCCTTGAGCAGTCATGATGAAGGACACCAATCATAGCTTCAGTTACTCATGTGTGCATAATGCTAGAACCTTCCCTACCTTTAAGACGGATGCGACCACATGAACAGATTCGTTGTACGGGTTCACTTTGACCCCAGAATTGAGTTTGTCCTTGAGGATTCTGCAGGATTTTATATTGGCTGATTTGCTGAAGATGCCTTCTGTGAGTGGCCCTCTTCGATTAAGAAAGGAAAGCATACCCTGTAGGAAGAAAAGAAAAGTATATGGCATCTCATATCCACAAACGCAGAGCACAAGCTTGCCTCCGTTTTGAAAGAGGAGGGGAATGTAATGGCACACTGTTTTAGAGCAGGAAGGACGAAAGTCAATTTAGATTGGTTTTTTTTCAGTGTCTCTCTCTATACTTTCTACCCAAATATCCATTTTACAGTCATACACTGAAACATTTTAAACACTTCTTTTAATCAGATTTTCCTTTCCATTGAGTTTACACTTTTAAGTTAAACTTCTCTGCTTCAAGGCCTTTGTGGAATCACCGTCTGTTTCCTACTTTACCATTCTTTTCTCATTATTCCCTTACATAGATGCTCTTCCCCAAGTAGGGAAGTCGATTTAGGAAATACTCATTTCCCATTTGTTTATTTCTCTTTAAGTGCCTGTATACTCCATTCCTACTTGTTCTATTTCCTTCCCTCTTACAAAGTCAGGCTCAAAAACTCTCTTGTCCTTCTCTGATTACCCTCCCTTCTCATGAGTCTTTCATTGTCTTTTGCTCTATGTTCATGTCCTCTCCCTGCTGTGTAGAAAGTTAATGAGGGCTGCACTCAGGGAATCCAACGGATCTGAAGTCTATTATGCTACGTATCTATTGTGTGAGCTGGGGCACATACATACTGTACTGAGGCTTTTCTGATTCGTTTGGGAAGTGCGGAGGATGATAATCCTAGCTAGCCCCTAAATTTGCTGTGATGCAAGGAACTGGGGGAGTAGCTAGCAGGTAACATGCTAGCTAATATGATACATTTCTTCATGTCTAGCAGAACGTTCCCTCCATCCCGTACCGTGCTTGCAGAGACACCGAATACTCAGTGAATGTCAACACTGACAATTCACTATAGCAGTTTGAGATAACACAGGCCAAACTCTGGGGCTTTCATGTGACATACTCTGTTAGGATTAACAGATTCTTATTTGCCAGAGGATGAGTCTATGCTCGTGTCAGATGTTTGCAGTTGTTAGACTGAGTAGACTCCGCTGAAGGAGACTTGAGACTAATGTGAGTTCAGGAAGGCAATGAAGGGAGAGTGTGAAGCTGAGCTGGACTCTCAGAGACTCACATACACAGCGTCCAGTTTGACTGATCTGAACAGGCCTCCGTGGGTCTTTGTGGAAACAAGACACAAGTGGAATGGACAACAATGTCTTTTCCTGTTGTATTTGCCTCATGACTCTGCTGGACCTAAATCAGATTCTGTTCTTTGCAATAACAGTAACAGAGCTTCTCAGCCAAAGCCAGGGGCTGTCTAATGACTTCTCCATTTGGGGATAGATTTGGTTGAGGACGCTTGGCCTCTCAGAGTTTCCCCTCCTCAGGAGGGCTATAGAAGACCAAAATGAGATGACCTACCAGAATTGGGAAGGCCAGGTTGTCTTTATCACACACATCCGTGAGGGAAACTCCAAAGAGCTGTCCTGGCTTTGCGGAAGGTGGGGCTGTGCCCTGGTTGTCCTGGCAAGTGCTGCAACCCCGACCAAAGGCCCTGTCTCCGAAAGAACGGCTTTTCACTGTCTTCCGGCCGGAGTCTAAGGAAGAAGTGAGAGTACTAGTAGTAGTAGTTGTTGTTTAATACGCTGAACCTTCTTTTTCCTTCTTTTTTTTTTTTAAAGATTTTATTTATTTTTTGACAGAGAGAGAGAGACAGCGAGAGAGGGAACACAAGCAGGGGGAGGGGGAGAGGGAGAAGCAGGCTTCCCTCGGAGCAGGGAGCCCGATGCGGGGCTCGATCCCAGGACCCCGGGATCATGACCTGAGCTGAAGGCAGACGCTTAACGACTGAGCCACCCACGTGCCCCAGACTCATCTTAATTCCTGATGACTTGTATTTTCCTAAAGGTTTCCTCAAAGCAATGTGGTAAGCATCATAAAACCAAGAAATGTCAAAAACATGTAGGGATTGATGATACGTGTCTCCAGGTTCTGAATCGAAAGTCTACCTTCTAAGGTGGACTGCTGCCAGTTAGCTGTGATTAGCTAGGCTCAAATCATACTAGCTCTAGTCTCAGGGGCAGTTCTCCTAGTCCTATTAATGGCTTTTTTTGGATTACATCCATCATCTAATTTAATCTACACAACAATTCTAAGATTTAGACCTTATTTTTATCCACATTTTAGAGATGAATAAACTGATGCTGAGCTAGAATAACTGGCCAAAGATAATATAGCTGGTAAATGGGGGCACAGGACTTTACACTCTGGAGAGGTTGTTTGACATCAAGTCAAGTCCTTTTCTCTCAATGATGCCAGTTCTTTTCAACCTGTTCCAAAGGGCACTGGAATCCTGTGGTGCCTCAAGAGCCCCTGAGCGAAAAGAGGAGGAAGGAGAAGAAAGGCCCCTTGCTCTGGCTTCAACCAGAGCACATCTAATATACATAAATATATACATTATGTTTATATATTTATATAGTATAAGTATCTAATGATATATCATATATATAACTACATACATATGTATGATGTTATATATATATATATATATATATATATATATATATATATATATATAGCACCCGTTTAGAATTTTGTTAGCAAATATTCCCAGACACTGTAGCATACCATGATGAGTCCTAATGCCGTTATGATCTGCACTAGAAACTTCTTGAAGTCAGAGACCTCATCTTATCCTTTCTTTGGTCTCACAACAGTGTGGAACCTCCCTTGACCTGTGAGCCAGCCTTCGGAACAAGGAGCAGATGGAAATCATTGCCCTGGCGATGCTCTGGGCTCCAGAAGAGCGCTGTCTAAGCATCTCCCATGACCCCTGGCAACCTTGCTGTCTGCTTCTCACTAAAGCCAATTAAATGATTCCCGGTACCTGCAGCCTTCTCGCTGTTAGCACGACTCATTGAGTTCTCTCCCAAGAGGGAAGTGATGTCTTCTCCAAATATTCTGAGGCAGTTTTCAATGAGAAATGCGACAAGAGAAATCTGTAACACAAAAAGACAAAAATGGGGTGCTGTCTTTCATAGGACATAGTGATAAATCACATTTTGTATATAGACCTTGGATCTAAGAAAAAATGTGAAAGACTTCCCAGAAAAATTCAGAGTTGAGAAAAATACAGAGAGACCAGGAGCGCCTGGGTGGCTCAGTCAGTTAAGCGTCTGCCTTCGGCTCAGGTCATGATCCCAGGGTGCTGGGATCAGCCCTACATCGGGCTCCCTGCTCAGCGGGAAGCTTGCTTCTCCCTCTCCCACTTCCCCGGCTTGTGTTCCCTCTCTCGCTGTGTCTCTCTCTGTCAAGTAAATAAATAAAAGCTTAAAAAAAAACAAAAAACAGCGCGCCTGGGTGGCTCAGTTGGTTAAGCGACTGCCTTCGCCTCAGGTCATGATCCTGGAGTCCCTGGATCGAGTCCCGCATCGGGCTCCCTGCTCAGCAGGGAGCCTGCTTCTCCCTCTGACCCTCCCCCCTCTCATGTGCTCTCTCTCTCTCATTCTCTCTGTCTCAAATAAATAAATAAAAAATCTTTAAAAAAAAAAAAAAAAACAAAAAACAAAAAACATAGAGACCAGAGTTCTCTAAGAAATAACTTCGAAAGAGTGATACTTTCCTGTGTACTTTGGGTACACATTTTAAAATACTGCTCATCAGTGGGCTAAAGTTATAATGCGTGGCCTAGTTTAATAGCTAACATTTTGGGATCAGTGGTGACGTCTTGAAGCCTAGGATACATTTCGGGGCCCCTCAGTTGAGCGTCTGACTCTTGATTTCGGCTCAGATCACGATCTCATGGTGGTGAGATCCAGCCCCACTTGGAGCCAACTTTGGGTTCCGTGCTCAGCGGGGAATCGGCTTGGGCTTCTCCCTCTCCCTCTCCCTCTCCCTCTTCTTCTGCCCCTGCCCCGCTCACGCTCTCTCTTTCCCTCTCTCAAATAAATACATATCAAAAGATAAATAAAACTAGGATCATTTTCAAAGTAGCCTACCTTAGTAAAGTTTACTTAGTTTTTGTTTTTACATTTTGTTTCCAGTTTTATTGAGCTGTAACTGATGTATAACATCTTATTAAACTTTATAAAGTATGAACAAAAACTTAAGAAAACCATTTCTTAACTGAAGAAGTATCTCAAAGTTGGGAAGCAGAGATTTTTGTGGGGTTGTGAGGGAAAACCCACACAGCTGGAGAGAAAACGTATCTGTCTGTCTAACTTCAGTCCCTTCTCATGCATTGCTTTGCCTCATGCTGGCTCTCTGTGTGCGCTTGGGGAAGACCTGTCATCTTGTTAGGATGTTCTGGAATCTTTTGCTAGTTTCCGTATGACGTAGCAGAGGTGAAATAGTAGCCGAGTACTTTTCTAGATGAGCCACAATTTGCAGAGGAAAGCCAATGTGTTTGGAGCCATGGGAGCTCATATTGCCCAAGCCACCTAGGATGCGCCAGTCATGAGCAGAGGAGCTGACTGTTGTCGCCATTGTGTAGCGAGGAAACCATGGCTTTACCCAAGGTTACAAGTCCCTCAGGGATTAGGCTGAGAGTTGAACCCTGACTGGTAAAGCTCCAAAGCCCAGGTTCTTTTCTATCGTATCACACGACTCTTCTGTCTCTCGTTTAGTCAGTCTAGTGTTTAGTCTCCTGGAGGGGGAAGAAGTGACTCGACTGCTCCGAGTTTCCCGTTTAACGACACCCCTTCCCAGACCCCACCAGAGTAGGATAAAGAACTCTGCCACTCCACAGGGGCCTAATGAAAATGTGCACTTCACAAAGTTCCATCCGTCAGAGTTACTACTGCACATGTCCGGTTCAAAGTAGGGATTCTACCCCTGGGGGACAAAAATGAGAGCTCTCATTACCTTTTTTATCAAGTTGTCTTCCAATTCCAAGCTGCCGGAATTAGGTGGGCAAAGAAGGCTTGGGGTTATACACGCTGATAAATTATAAGCTGTCATCTGATTGGATGAGGAATGTTGCTCAATGTTGTATAACACTCCAAAAAGGTATCGCAAGAGAACCACATTTGCTCTTGGCAGCTGGGCTAAAAGCCTAAGGTCAGAAAAATACACTTTTAAATTAGGCAAGGGATTCCACTTAGGAGGTTGGAAATACAGAGACAGGGAACAGGATACATCCTTGTGTATCTAGCACACAACCCGCTGTAGCAGAGTTCCAGGCATGAATGTATACAAAATTGTTGCACTGAATTCAGTTCCTGAGCCAGATAAACACTTCTCTGGTTAGTTAAATGTATGACAGACTCTTAAGGTCATAACCCTGGCAGTCGATGCTCTTGCATCTGTCCTGGACCAGGGGATGTCGTCTACCAGTTTCATGGATCCAGAAGGTGTAAAACGGCCAAGGATTCCACATTAATAACATCAGGAGAAGAACAATAAGAGCCCTAAAGCGTGCCTCTATTCTGAAGCTGACCCCCATGGGTGTGAAGAATTGAAACTCTTTGGCATCGGTCATGATTTTAGTGGGCAAAGCTGCAAAACGTAAGCCAATGTTCTCCTAATAGTATGTTGGCTGTATTTCTGAGATGTGACCAGAGTAGAGTAATTATTGCATCATTACCTCTGGGCTGCAGTTATCTTCTCCTCTTCGTTCCCTTGATCAATAACACTGAGCCATTTGTCATAGAGATCGGTTAACAATACACTTCCTGGGATATTTCTAAGAAAATCCTTATGGAGATAAAAAATATGTATATATATTATAGAAAATATGTATTGGAAATATTACAGAGAAAATATGTAGTTAAAAAATTCAGTTCAGCCCCCACTTCCTTCACAGATAGCCAAACTGTGACCCACACGGAGCTCGCCTCTGACTCTCCGTTTACTGGCACACGCAGGAGCAGGTGCTTGGATTTTCTCCCGCTAAAACTTAGAGGCAGAAAAGCAGAGCTTAGGCTGTGGTGGAAATGAACATAAAGCTCCCTTCTATCATCTGGAACTTATTTTTTGTGTGTGCTTTTTTTGCAAAGTACCACAAACTGACAGGGTCTGGCTATAGACCATCCTAAATCCTATTAGCTTCTTGGACAGAAACACACATACCCATGTTGCTTGTTTTAAACACAGTGCTAGCTCTTAATTCTAGCAAGAAAAGTTCTGAAACAATCAAAACACAAACAGGTGGGCTCTTGCACACGTATTAGGAAAGAACTAGGTCTTCTCACTCGGGGTATGTGTGCTCCCTGGAAGAAAGCTTCTCTCATAATTGCTTCATTCTTCCTTTTCTTAGCTGTCTAAAAGGCGAGAGTCTACTGGCAGACTCACTGTGGTCCTGAGGATAGATTCATTTCTAGTTTAGGCCAATTCTCCAGTTAGTTTGACATGTTATTATCAAGGCCAAGGTTGCAGAGACTGATTCTCCACCAAGATCAGTCAACTTCAGGAAGAGAAAACTTTAGAAATGTCTAAGCACTATACCCACAAGTGCTCACCCTCTTCCTAGTCGGTGCTTATCACACGGAATCAGGAAAGAACCTACTCACTCTTGCTAGAAAATCGATTCCATGTGTGCACCTTACAGAGGGCAACACCCATCTTGCTACCTAGTGTATCATCATTCTTCTCCTGTCTCCTGAGGCCTATATGTATATTACTACTGGATATCACTATGGCCCCAGTATAAGAGTGGTTGCCTAAGTCATTTCTGGACTTTGCTATTTATCACATCTTCGAACATTAATGGGGGACAAGGAAAGACCAAACGTGACAGATTCTAAGACTGCAGTCATTACTATATTAGCATAGGGTTGTTCAGACCTGTTAATAAGTGCCAAAGTGGATGGATTAAATTCTTCCTCTGTTCTACTTCTTTTGGAATCTTTGCCTTCATTACGAGGGTGGTGAGGATATTTGCTTTGGTAAACAGTGTGTATGTGTCAGTGCATATTTTGAAATTTTTTTCATGACTCGTAATCATTTCAGTATTAGTATTTTGCATGGAGTCTTCCGGAGTGAAGTTGGAGAGGATGGTGTGTGATGAAAACAGAAAGTATTACTAACATATGGGGCTTTTAACTCCTAAAGTAGCTTCCTTAAATTTTGAATTTGTCAAGCGTTTTTCAGTTTCTCAGGTTCTTAATCTATTATGTCCATTATGGTTCTTGAGCAGTCATGATGAAGGACACCAATCATAGCTTCAGTTACTCATGTGTGCATAATGCTAGAACCTTCCCTACCTTTAAGACGGATGCGACCACAAGAACAGATTCTCTGTACAGGTTCACTTTGACCCCAGAATTTAGTTTATCCTTTAGATCTCTGCATGATATTATATTGGCTGATTTGCTGAAGATGCCTTCTGTGAGTGGCTCTTTTTGATTAATAAAGGAAAGCATACCCTGTAGGAAGAAAAGAAAAGTATATGGCATCTCATATCCACAAACGCAGAGCACAAGCTTGGCTTCGTTTTGAAAGAGAAGGGGAATGTAATGGTACACTGTTTTAGAGCAGTAAGGACGAAAGTCTATTTAGATTGGTTTTTTTTTCAGTGTCTCTCTCTATACTTCCTACCCAAATATCCATTTTACAGTCATACACTGAAACATTTTTAACACTTCTTTTAGTCATATTTTCCTTTCCATTGAGTTTACATTTTTAAGTCAAACATTTCTGTTTCAAGGCCTTTGCGGAATCATCGTCTGTTTCCTACTTTACCATTCTTTTCTCATTATTCCCTTACATGGATGCTCTTCCCCAAGTATGGTAGTCGATTTAGGAAATACTCATTTCCCATTTGTTTATTTCTCTTTAAGTGCCTGTATACTCCATTCCTACTTGTTCTATTTCCTTCCCTCTTTTAAAGTCAGGCTCAAAAACTCTCTTGTCCTTCTCTGATTACCCTCCCTTCTCATGAGTCTTTCATTGTCTTTTGCTCTATGTTCATGTCCTCTCCCTGCTGTGTAGAAAGTTAATGAGGGCTGCACTCAGGGAATCCAACGGATCTGAAGTCTATTATGCTACGTATCTATTGTGTGAGCTGGGGCACATACATACTGTACTGAGGCTTTTCTGATTCGTTTGGGAAGTGCGGAGGATGATAATCCTAGCTAGCCCCTAAATTTGCTGTGATGCAAGGAACTGGGGGAGTAGCTAGCAGGTAACATGCTAGCTAATATGATACATTTCTTCATGTCTAGCAGAACGTTCCCTCCATCCCGTACAGTGCTTGCAGAGACACCGAATACTCAGTGAATGTCAACACTGACAATTCACTATAGCAGTTTGAGATAACACAGGCCAAATTCTGGGGCTTTCATGTGACATATTCTGTTAGGATTAACAGATTCTTATTTGCCAGAGGATGAATCTAGGCTCGTGTTAGATGTTTGCAGTTGTTAGACTGAGTAGACTCCGCTGAAGGAGACTTGAGACTAATGTGAGTTCAGGAAGGCAATGAAGGGAGACTGTGAAGATGAGCTGGACTCTCAGAGACTCACATACACAGAGTCCAGTTTGACTGATCTGAACAGGACTCCGTGGGTCTTTGTGGAAACAAGAGACAAGTGGAATGGACAACAATGTCTTTTCCTGTTGCATTTGCCTCATGACTCTGCAGGACTTAAATCAGATTCTCTTCTTTGAAATAACAGTAACAGAGCTTCTCAGCCAAAGCCAGTGGCTGTCCAATGACTTCTCTATTTGGGGATAGATTTGGTTGAGGACGCTTGGCCTCTAAAGATTCCCCTCCTCAGGTGGGCTATAGAAGACCAAAATGAGATGACCTACCAGAATTGGGAAGGCCAGGTTGTCTTTATCACACACATCCGTGAGGGAAACTCCAAAGAGCTGTCCCGGCTTTGCAGAAGGTGGGGCTGTGCCCTGGTTGTCCTGGCAAGTGCTGCAACCCCGACAAAAGGCCCTGTCTCCGAAAGAACGGCTTTTCACTGTCTTCTGGCCGGAGTCTAAGGAAGAAGTGAGAGTACTAGTAGTAGTAGTTGTTGTTTAATACGCTGAACCTTCTTTTTCCTTCTTTTTTTTTTTTTAAAGATTTTATTTATTTTTTGACAGAGAGAGAGAGACAGCGAGAGAGGGAACACAAGCAGGGGGAGGGGGAGAGGGAGAAGCAGGCTTCCCTCGGAGCAGGGAGCCCGATGCGGGGCTCGATCCCAGGACCCCGGGATCATGACCTGAGCTGAAGGCAGACGCTTAACGACTGAGCCACCCAGGTGCCCCAGACTCATCTTAATTCCTGATGACTTGTATTTTCCTAAAGGTTTCCTCAAAGCAATGTGGTAAGCATCATAAAACCAAGAAATGTCAAAAGCATGTAGGGATTGATGATACGTGTCTCCAGGTTCTTAATCGAAAGTCTACCTTCTAAGGTGGACTGCTGCCAGTTAGCTGTGATTAGCTAGGCTCAAATCATACTAGCTCTAGTCTCAGGGGCACTTCTCTTAGTCCTATTAATGGCTTTTTTTGGATTACATCCATCATCTTATTTAATCTACACAAGAATTCTAAGATTTAGTCCTTATTTTTATCCACATTTTAGAGATGAATAAACTGATGCTGAGCTAGAATAACTGGCCAAAGATAATATAGCTGGTAAATGGGGGCACAGGAATTTACACTCTTGAAAGGTTGTTTGACATCAAGTTAAGTCCTTTTTTCTCAGTGATGCCAGTTCTTTTCAACCCGTTGTAAAGGGCACTGGAATCCTGTGGTGCCTCAAGAGCCCCTGAGTGAAAAGAGGAGGGAGGAGAAGAAAGTCCCCTTGCTCTGGCTTCAACCAGAGCACATCTGATATACATAAATATATACATTATGTTTATATATTTATATAGTATAAGTATCTAATTATATATTATAATTATAACTACATACATATGTAGTTATATATGTGTGTATATATATATATATATATATATATATATAGCACCCATTTAGATATTTGTGACAATAAATTCCCAAACACTGTAGCATACCATGATGAGTCCTAATGCCATTGTGATCTACATTAGAATCTTCTTGAAGTCAGAGACCTCATCTTATCCTTTCTTTGGTCTCACAACAGTGTGCAACCTCCCTTGACCTGTGAGCCAGCCTTCGGAACAAGGAGCAGATGGAAATCCCTGCCCTGGCGATGCTTGGGGCTCCAGAAGAGCGCTGTCTAAGCATCTCCCATGACCCCTGGCAACCTTGCTGTCTGCTTCTCACTAAAGCCAATTAAATGATTCCCGGTACCTGCAGCCTTCTCGCTGTTAGCACGACTCATTGAGTTCTCTCCCAAGAGGGAAGTGATGTCTTCTCCAAATATTCTGAGGCAATTTTCAAGGAGAATTTGGACAAGAGATATCTGTAACACAAAAAGACAAAAATGGGGTGCTCTTTTTCATAGGGCATAGTTATAAATCACATTTTGTATATAGACCTTGGATCTAAGAAAAAATGTGAAAGACTTCCCAGAAAAATTCAGAGTTGAGACAAATACGTAGAAACCTGGGGCGCCTGGGTGGCTCAGTTGGTTAAGCGTCTGCCTTCAGCTCAGGTCCTCATCCCAGGGTGCTGGGATCAGCCCTACATCGGGCTCCCTGCTCAGCAGGAAGCCTGCTTCTCCCTCTCCCACTCCCCTGGCTTGTGTTCCCTCTATCACTGTGTCTCTCTCTGTCAAGTAAATAAATAAAAGCTTAAAAAAAACCAAAAAAACAAAAAACTTAGAGACCAGAGTTCTCTAAGAAATAACTTAGAAAGAGTGATACTTTCCCGTGTACTTTGGGTACACATTTTAAAATACTGCACCTCAGTGGGCTAAAGTTATAATGCATGGCCTAGTTTAATAGCTAACATTTTGGGAACAGTGGTGACGTCTTTAAGCCTAGGATACATTTCGGGGCCCCTCAGTTGAGCGTCTGACTCTTGATTTCGGCTCAGATCACGATCTCATGGTGGTGAGATCCAGCCCTACACGGAGCCAACTTTGGGCTCCGTGCTCAGCGGGAAATTGGCTTGGCTTCTCCCTATCCCTCTTCTTCTGCCCCTGCCCCGCTCACACTCTCTCTTTCCCTCTCTCAAATAAATACATATTAAAAAATAAATAAAACTAGGATAATTTTCAAAGTAGCCTACCTTAGTAAAGTTTACTTAGTTTTTGTTTTTACATTTTGTTTCCAGTTTTATTGAGCTGTAACTGATGTTGAACATCCTATTAAACTTTATAAAGTATGAACAAAAACTTAAGAAAACCATTTCTTAACTGAAGAAGTATCTCAAAGTTGGGAAGCAGAGATTTTTGTGGGGTTGTGAGGGAAAACCCTCACAGCTGGAGAGAAAACATATCTGTTTGTCTAACTTCAGTCACTTCTCATGCATTGCTTTGCGTAATGCTGGCTCTCTGTGGGAGCTTGGGGAAGACCTGTCATCTTGTTAGGATGTTCAGGAATCTTTTCCTAGTTTCTGTATGACGTAGCCGAGGTGAAATAGTAGCCGAGTACTTCTCTAGATGAGCCACAATTTGCAGAGGAAAGCCAATGTGTTTGGAGCCATGGGAGCTCATATTGCCCAAGCCACCTAGGATGTGCCAGTCATGAGCAGAGGAGCTGACTGTTGTCGCCATTGTGTAGCGAGGAAACCATGGCTTTACCCAAGGTTACAAGTCCCTCAGGGATTAGGCTGAGAGTTGAACCTTGACTGGTAAAGCTCCAAAGCCCAGGTTCTTTTCTATCGTATCACACGACTCTTCTGTCTCTAGTTTAGTCAGTCGAGTGTTTAGTCTCCTGGAGGGGGAAGAAGTGACTCGACTGCTCCGAGTTTCCCGTTTAACGACACCCCTTCCCAGACCCCAGCAGAGTAGGATAAAGAACTCTGCCACTCCACAGGGGCCTAATGAAAATGTGCACTTCACAAAGTTCCATCCGTCAGAGTTACTACTGCACATGTCCGGTTCAAAGTAGGGATTCTACCCCTGGGGGACAAAAATGAGAGCTCTCATTACCTTTTTTATCAAGTTGTCTTCCAATTCCAAGCTGCCAGAATTAGGTGGGCAAAGAAGGTTTGGGGCTATACACACTGATAAATTATAAGCTGTCATCTGATTGGATGAGGAATGTTGCTCAATGTTGTATAACACTCCAAAAAGGTATCGCAAGAGAACAACATTTGCTCTTGGCAGCTGGGCTAAAAGCCTAAGGTCAGAAAAATACACTTTTAAATTAGGCAAGTGATTCCACTTAGGAGGTTGGAAATACAGAGACAGGGAACAGGATAGATCCTTGTGTATCTAGCACACAACCCGCCGTAGCAGAGTTCCAGGCATGAATGTATACAAAATTGTTGCACTGAATTCAGTTCCTGAGCCAGATAAAAACTTCTCTGGTTAGTTAAATGTTTGACAGACTCTTAAGGTCATAACCCTGGCAGTCGATGCTCTTGCATCTGTCTTGGACCAGGGGATTTCGTCGACCAGTTTCACGTATCCACATCTTGTAAAACGGCCAATGATTCCACATTAATAATATCAGGAGAAGAACAATAACAGCCCTAAAGCGTGCCTCTACTCTGAAGCTGACCCCCATGGGTGTGAAGAATTGAAACTCTTTGGCATCGGTCATGATTTTAGTGGGCAAAGCTGCAAAACGTAAGCCAATGTTCTCCTAATAGTATGTTGGCTGTATTTCTGAGATGTGACCAGAGTAGAGTAATTATTGCATCATTACCTCTGGGCTGCAGTTATCTTCTCTTCGTTCCCTTGATGACTAACACCGAGCCATTTGTCATAGTGATCGGATAAGAGTATAGTTCCTTGGATATTTCTCAGGAAATCCTTATGAAGATAATAAAAATGTATATATATTATAGAAAATATGTATTGGAAATATTACAGAGAAAATATGTAGTTAAAAAATTCAGTTCATCCCCCAATTACTTCACAGATACCCAAACTGTGACCCACACGGAGCTCGCCTCTGACTCTCCTTTGACTGGCACACGCAGGAGCAGGTGCTTGGATTTTCTCCCGCTAAAATTTAGAGGCATAAAAGCAGAGCTTAGGCTGTGGTGGAAATGAACATAAAGCTCCCTTCTATCTTCTGTAACTTATTTTTTGTGTGTGCTTTTTTTGCAAAGTACCACAAACTGACAAGGTCTGGCTATAGAGCATCCTAAATCCTATTAGCTTCTTGGACAGAAACACACATACCCATGTTGCTTGTTTTAGACACAGTGCTAGCTCTTAATTCTAGCCAGAAAAGTTCTGAAACAGTCAAAACACAAACAGGTGGGCTCTTGCACACATATTAGGAAAGAAGTAGGTCTTCTCACTCGGGGTATGTGTGCTCCCTGGAAGAAAGCTTCTCTCATAATTGCTTCATTCTTCCTTTTCTTAGCTGTCTAAAAGGCGAGAGTCTAATGGCAGACTCACTGTGGTCCTGAGGATAGATTCATTTCTAGTTTAGGCCAATTCTCCAGTTAGTTTGACATGATATTATCAAGGCCAAGGTTGCAGAGTCTGATTCTCCACCAAGATCAGTCAACTTCAGGAAGAGAAAACTTTAGAAATGTCTAAGCACTATACCCACAAGTGTTCCCCCTCCTCCTTGTCGGTGCTTATCACACGGAATCAGGAAAGAACCTACTTACTCTTGCTAGAAAATCGATTCCATGTGTGCACCTTACAGAGGGCAGTACTCATCTTGCTACCTAGTGTATCATCATTCTTCTCCTGTCTCCTGATGCCTATATGTATATTACTACTAGATATCACCATGGCCCCAGTGTAGGAGTGGTTACCTAAGTCATTTCTGGACTTTGCTATTTATCACATCTTCGAACATTAATGGGGGACAAGGGAAGACCAAATGTGACTGAGATTCTAAGACTGTAGTCAACTACATTAACATAGGGTTGTTCAGAGCTGCTAATAAGTGCCAAGTTGGATGGATTAAATTCTCCCCCTGTTCTATTTCTTTTGGAATCTTTGCCTTCATTAGGAGGGTGGCGAGGATATTTGCTTTGGTAAACAGTGTGTATGTGTCAGTGCGTATTTTGAAATTTATTATCATGACTCGTAGTCATTTCAGTATTAGTATTTTGCATGGAGTCTTCAGGAGTGAAGGTGGGGAGGGCGGTGTGTGGTGAAAACAGAAAGTATTACTAACATATGGGGCTTTTAACTCCTAAAGTAGCTTCCTTAAATTTTGAATTTGTCAAGCGTTTTTCAGTTTCTCAGGTTCTTAACCTATGATGCCCATTATGGTTCTTGAGCAGTCATGATGAAGGACACCAATCATAGCTTCAGTTACTCGTGTGGGGATAATGCTAGAACCTTCCCTACCTTTAAGACGGATGCGACCACAAGAAGAGATTCGCTGTACAGGTTCACTTTTACCCCAAAATTTAGTTTCTCCTTTAGATCTCTGCATGATATTATATTGGCTGATTTGCTGAAGATGCCTTCTGTGAGTGGCTCTTTTTGATTAATAAAGGAAAGCATACCCTGTAGGAAGAAAAGAAAAGTATATGGCATCTCAAATCCAGAAACGCAGAGCACAAGCTTGTCTTCGTTTTGAAAGAGGAGGGGAATGTATTGGCACACTGTTTTAGAGCGGTAAGGACGAAAGTCAATTTAGATTGGTTTTTTTTCAGTGTCTCTCTCTATACTTTCTACCCAAATATCCATTTTACAGTCATACACTGAAACATTTTTAACACTTCTTTTAGTCATATTTTCCTTTCCATTGAGTTTACACTTTTAAGTCAAACATTTCTGCTTCAAGGCCTTTGCGGAATCACCGTCTGTTTCCTACTTTACCATTCTTTTCTCATTATTCCCTTACATAGATGCTCTTCCCCAAGTAGGGAAGTCGATTTAGGAAATACTCATTTCCCATTTGTTTATTTCTCTTTAAGTGCCTGTATACTCCATTCCTACTTGTTCTATTTCCTTCCCTCTTTTAAAGTCAGGCTCAAAAACTCTCTTGTCCTTCTCTAATTACCCTACCTTCTCATGAGTCTTTCATTGTCTTTTGCTCTATTTTCATGTCCTCTCCCTGCTGTGTAGAAAGTTAATGAGGGCTGCACTCAGGGAATCCGACGGATCTAAAGTCTATTATACTACTTATCTATTGTGTGACCTGGGGCACATACATACTGTACTGAGGCTATTCTGATTCGTTTGGGATGATAATCCTAGCTAGCCCCTAAATTTGCTGTGATGCAAGGAACTGGGGGAGTAGCTAGCAGGTAACATGCTAGCTAATATGATACATTTCTTCATGTCTAGCAGAACGTCCTCTCCATCCCGTACAGTGCTTGCAGAGACACTGAATACTCAGTTAATGTCAACACTGACAATTCACTACAGCAGTTTGAGATAACACAGCCCAAACTCTGGGGCTTTCATTTGACATATTCTGTTAGGATTAACAGATTCCTATTTGCCAGAGGATGAGTCTATCCTCATGTCAGATGTTTGCATTTGTTAGACTGAGTAGACTCCGCTGAAGGAGACTTGAGACTAATGTGAGTTCAGGAAGGCAATGAAGGGAGAGTGTGAAAATGAGCTGGACTCTCAGAGACTCACATACACAGAGTCCATTTTGACTGATCTGAACAGGCCTCCATGGGTCTTTGTGGAAACAAGACACAAGTGGAATGGACAACAATGTCTTTTCCTGTTGCATTTGCCTCATGATTCTGCACGACCTCAATCAGATTCTACTCTTTGCAATAACAGTAACAGAGCTTCTTAGGCAAAGCCAGTGGCTGTCTAACGACTTCTCCATTTGGGAGTAGATTTGGATGAGGACGCTTGGCCTCTCAGACATTCCCCTCCTTAGAGGTCTATAGAAGACCAAAATGAGATGACCTACCAGAATTGGGAAGGCCAGGGTTTCTATATAACACACATCCATGAGGGAAACTCCAAAGAGCTGTCCTGGCTTTGCGGAAGGTGGGGCTGTGCCCTGGTTTTCCTGGCAAGTGCTGCAACCCCAACCAAAGGCCCTGTCTCCGAAAGAACGGCTTTTCACTGTCTTCTGGCCGGAGTCTAAGGAAGAAGTGAGAGTACTAGTAGTAGTAGTTGTTGTTTAATTTGTTGAACCTTCTTTTTCCTTTTCTTTTTTTTTAAAGATTTTGTTTATTTTTTGACAGAGAGAGACAGCGAGAGAGGGAACACAAGCAGGGGGAGGGGGAGAGGGAGAAGCAGGCTTCCCTCGGAGCAGGGAGCCCGATGCGGGGCTCGATCCCAGGACCCCGGGATCATGACCTGAGCTGAAGGCAGACGCTTAACGACTGAGCCACCCAGGTGCCCCAGACTCATCTTAGTTCCTGATGACTTGTATTTTCCTAAAGGTTTCCTCAAAGCAATGTGGTAAGCATCATAAAACCAAGAAATGTCAAAAACACGTAGGGATTGATGATACGTGTCTCCAGGTTCTGAATCGAAAGTCTACCTTCTAAGGTGGACTGCTGCCAGTTAGCTGTGATTAGCTAGGCTGAAATCATACTAGATCTAGTCTCAGGGGCACTTCTCCTAGTCCTATTAATGGCTTTTTTTGGATTACATCCATCATCTTATTTAATCTACACAACAATTCTAAGATTTAGACCTTATTTTTATCCACATTTTAGAGATGAATAAACTGATGCTGAGCTAGAATAACTGGCCAAAGATAATATAGCTGGTAAATGGGGGCACAGGACTTTACACTCTGGAGAGGTTGTTTGACATCAAGTCAAGTCCTTTTCTCTCAGTGATGCCAGTTCTTTTCAACCCGTTGCAAAGGGCACTGGAATCCTGTGGTGCCTCAAGAGCCCCTGAGTGAAAAGAGGAGGGAGGAAAAGAAGGCCCCTTGCTCTGGCTTCAACCAGAGCACATCTAATATACATAAATATATACATTATGTTTATATATTTATATAGTATAAGTATCTAATGATATATCATATATATAACTACATACATATGTAGTTATATATGTGTATATATATATATATATATATATATATATATATATATATAGCACCCATTTAGACATTGGTTACAATAAATTCCCATCACTGTAGCATACCATGATGATTCCTAATGCTGTTATGATCTGCACTAGAAACTTCTTGAAGTCAGAGACCTCATCTTATCCTTTCTTTGGTCTCACAACAGTGTGGAACCTCCCTTGACCTGTGAGCCAGCCTTCGGAACAATGAGCCGATGGAAATCACTGCCCTGGCGATGCTCTGGGCTCCAGAAGAGCGCTGTCTAAGCATCTCCCATGACCCCTGGCAACCTTGCTGTCTGCTTCCCCCAAAGCCAATTAAAATATTCCCGGTACCTGCAGCTTTCTCGCTGTTAGCACGACTCATTGAGTTCTCTCCCAAGAGGGAAGTGATGTCTTCTCCAAATATTCTGAGGCAATTTTCAATGAGAAATGCGACAAGAGAAATCTGTAACACAAAAAGACAAAAATGGGGTGCTCTTTTTCATAGGGCATAGTTATAAATCACATTTTGTATATAGACCTTGGATCTAAGAAAAAATGTGAAAGACTTCCCAGAAAAATTCAGAGTTGAGAAAATTACGTAGAAACCAGGGGCACCTGGGTGGCTCAGTCGGTTAAGCGTCTGCCTTCGGCTCAGGTCATCATCCCAGGGTGCTGGGATCAGCCCTACATCGGGCTCCCTGCTCAGCGGGAAGCCTGCTTCTCCCTCTCCCACTCCGCCTGCTTCTGTTCCCTCTCTCGCTGTGTCTCTCTCTGTCGTGTAAATAAATAAAATCTTAAAAAAAAAACAAAAACCAAAAAACATAGAGACCAGAGTTCTAAGAAATAACTTAGAAAGAGTGATACTTTCCCGTGTACTTTGGGTACACATTTTAAAATACTGCTCATCAGTGGGCTAAAGTTATAATGTGTGGCCGAGTTTAATAGCTAACATTTTGGGAACAGTGGTTACGTCTTGAAGCGTAGGATAAATTTCGGGGCCCCTCAGTTGAGCGTCTGACTCTTGATTTCGGCTCAGATCACGATCTCATGGTTGTGAGATCCAGCCCCACATGGAGCCAACTTTGGGCTCCGTGCTCAGCGGGGAATCGGCTTGGGCTTCTCCCTCTCCCTCTCCCTCTTCCTCAGCCCCTGCTCCGCTCACGCTCTCTCTTTCCCTCTCTCAAATAAATACATATCAAAAAATAAATAAAACTAGGATAATTTTCAAAGTAGCCTACCTTATTAAAGTTTGCTTAGTTTTGGTTTTTAAATTTTGTTTCCAGTTTTATTGAGCTGTATCTGATGTATAACATCTTATTAAACTTTATAAAGTATGAACAAAAACTTAAGAAAACCATTTCTTAAGTGAAGAAGTATCTTAAAGGTTGGAAGCAGAGATTTTTGTGGGGTTGTGAGGGAAAACCCACACAGCTGGAGAGAAAACGTATCTGTCTGTGTAACTTCAGTCCCTTCTCATGCATTGCTTTGCCTCATGCTGGATCTCTGTGTGAGCTTGGGGAAGACCTGTCATCTTGTTAGGATATTCTGCAATCTTTTGGTAGTTTCCGTGTGACATAGCAGAGGTGAAATAGTAGCCGAGTACTTCTCTAGATGAGCCACAATTTGCAGAGGAAAGCCAATGTGTTTGGAGCCATGGGAGCTCATATTGCCCAAGCCACCTAGTATGTGCCTGTCATGACCAGAGGAGCTGACTGTTGTCGCCATTGTGTAGCGAGGAAACCATGGCTTTACCCAAGGTTACAAGTCCCTCAGGGATTAGGCTGAGAGCTGAACCTTGACTGGTAAAGCTCCAAAGCCCAGGTTCTTTTCTATCGTATCACACGACTCTTCTGTCTCTCGTTTAGTCAGTCTAGTGTTTAGTCTCCTGGAGGGGGAAGAATGACTCGACTGCTCCGAGTTTCCCGTTTAACGACACCCCTTCCCAGACCCCATCAGAGTAGGTTGAAGAACTCTGCCACTCCACAGGGGCCTAATGAAAATGTGCACTTCACAAAGTTCCACCCGTCAGAGTTACTACTGCACATGTCCGGTTCAAAGTAGGGATTCTACCCCCTGGGGGACTAAAATGAGAGCTCTCATTACCTTTTTTATCAAGTTGTCTTTCAATTCCAAGCTGCCGGAATTAGGTGCGCAAAGAAGGCTTGGAGCTATACACACTGATAAATTATAAGCTGTCATCTGATTGGATGAGGAATGTTGCTCAATGTTGTATAACACTCCAAAAAGGTATTGCAAGAGAACCACATTTGCTCTTGGCAGCTGGGCTAAAAGCCTAAGGTCAGAAAAATACACTTTTAAATTAGGCAAGTGATTCCACTTAGGAGGTTGGAAATACAGAGACAGGGAACAGGATAGATCCTTGTGTATCTAGCACACAACCTGCCGTAGCAGAGTTCCAGGCATGAATGTATACAAAATTGTTGCACTGAATTCAGTCCTGAGCCAGATAAACACTTCTCTGGTTAGTTAAATGTTTGACAGACTCTTAAGGTCATAACCCTGGCAGTCGATGCTCTTGCATCTGTCTTGGACCAGGGGATTTCGTCGACCAGTTTCATGGATCCAGAAGGTGTAAAACGGCCAAGGATTCCACATTAATAACATCAGGAGAAGAACAATAAGAGCCCTAAAGCGTGCCTCTATTCTGAAGCTGACCCCCATGGGTGTGAAGAATTGAAACTCTTTGGCATCGGTCATGATTTTAGTGGGCAAAGCTGCGAAACGTAAGCCAATGTTCTCCTAATAGTATGTTGGCTGTATTTCTGAGATGTGACCAGAGTAGAGTAATTATTGCATCATTACCTCTGGGCTGCAGTTATCTTCTCCTCTTCGTTCCCTTGATCAATAACACCGAGCCATTTGTCATAGTGATCGGATAACAATATACTTCCTTGGATATTTCTAAGAAAATCCTTATGGAGATAAAAAAAATATGTATATATATTATAGAAAATATGTATTGGAAATATTACAGAGAAAATATGTAGTTAAAATATTCAGTTCATCCCCCACTTCCTTCACAGATAGCCAAACTGTGACCCACACGGAGCTCGCCTCTGACTCCTCGTTTACTGGCACACGCAGGAGCAGGTGCTTGGATTTTCTCCCGCTAAAACTTAGAGGCATAAAAGCAGAGCTTAGGCTGTGGTGGAAATGAACATAAAGCTCCCTTCTATCATCTGGAACTTATTTTTCATGTGTGCCTTTTTTGCGAAGTACCACAAACTGACAGGGTCTGGCCATAGACCATGCTAAATCCTATTAGCTTCTTGGACAGAAACACACATTCCCATGTTGCTTGTTTTAGACACAGTGCTAGCTCTTAATTCTAGCAAGAAAAGTTCTGAAACAATCAAAACACAAACAGGTGGGCTCTTGCACACATATTAGGAAAGAACTAGGTCTTCTCACTCGGGGTATGTGTGCTCCCTGGAAGAAAGCTTCTCTCATATTTGCTTCATTCTTCCTTTTCTTAGCTGTCTAAAAGGCGGGAGTCTAATGGCAGACTCACTGTGGTCCTGAGGATAGATTCATTTCTAGTTTAGGCCAATTCTTCAGTTAGTTTGACATGATATTATCAAGGCCAAGGTTGCAGAGACTGATTCTCCACCAAGATCAGTCAACTTCAGGAAGAGAAAACTTTAGAAATGTCTAAGCACTATACCCACAAGTGCTCACCCTCTTCCTAGTCGGTGCTTATCACACGGAATCAGGAAAGAACCTTCTCACTCTTGCTAGAAAATCGATTCCATGTGTGCACCTTACAGAGGGCAACACCCATCTTGCTACCTAATGTATCATCATTCTTTTCCTGTCTCCTGATGCCTATATGTATATTACTACTGGATATCACTATGGCCCCAGTGTAGGAGTGGTTACCTAAGTCATTTCTGGACTTTGCTATTTATCACATCTTCGGACATTATCGGGACAATGGAAGACCAAATGTGACTGAGATTCTAAGACTGTACTCATTACTTCATTAACATAGTGTTGTTCAGACCTGTTAATAAGTGCCAAGGTGGATGGATTAAATTCTTTCCCTGTTCTATTTCTTTTAGAAGGTTTGCCTTCATTAGGAGGGTGGCGAGGATGTTTGCTTTGGTAAACAGTGTGTATGTGTCAGTGCGTATTTTGAAATTTACTATCATGACTCGTAGTCATTTCAGTATTAGTATTTTGCATGGAGTCTTCAGGAGTGAAGGTGGGGAGGGCGGTGTGTGGTGAAAACAGAAAGTATTACTAACATATGGGGCTTTTAACTCCTCAAGTAGCTTCCTTACATTTTGATTTTGTCAAGCGTTTTTCAGTTTGTCAAGTTCTTAAACTATTATGCCCGTTATGGTTCTTGAGCTGTCATGATGAAGGACACCAATCATAGTTTCAGTTACTTGTGTGTAGATAATGCTAGAACCTTCCCTACCTTTAAGACGGATGCGACCACATGAACAGATTCGCTGTACAAGTTCACTTTGACCCCAGAATTGAGTTTGTCCTTGAGGATTCTGCAGGATTTTATATTGGCTGATTTGCTGAAGATGCCTTCTGTGAGTGGCCCTTTTTGATTAATAAAGGAAAGCATATCCTGTAGGAAGAAAAGAAAAGTATATGGCATCTCATATCCACAAATGCAGAGCACAAGCTTGCCTTCGTTTTGAAACAGGAGGGGAATGTAATGGCACACTGTGTTAGAGCGGGAAGGAGTAAAGTCAATTTAGATTGGTTGTTTTTCAGTGTCTCTCTCTATACTTTCTACCCAAATATCCATTTTACAGTCATACACTGAAACATTTTTAACACTTCTTTTAATCAGATTTTCCCTTCCATTGAGTTTACATTTTTAAGTCAAACTTCTCTGCTTCAAGGCCTTTGCGGAATCACCGTCTGTTTCCTACTTTACCATTCTTTTCTCATTATTCCCTTACATAGATGCTCTTCCCCAAGTAGGGAAGTCGATTTAGGAAATACTCATTTCCCATTTGTTTATTTCTCTTTAAGTGCCTGTATACTCCATTCCTACTTGTCCTATTTCCTTCCCTCTTTTAAAGTCAGGCTCAAAAACTCTCTTGTCCTTCTCTGATTACCCTCCCTTCTCATGAGTCTTTCATTGTCTTTTGCTCTATGTTCATGTCCTCTCCCTGCTGTGTAGAAAGTTAATGAGGGCTGCACTCAGGGAATCCAACGGATCTGAAGTCTATTATGCTACGTATCTTTTGTGTGCCCTGGGGCCCATACATACTGTACTGATGCTTTTCTGATTCGTTTGGGAAGTGCGGAGGATGATAATCCTAGCTAGCCCCTAAATTTGCTGTGATGCAAGGAACTGTGGGAGTAGCTAGCAGGTAACATGCTAGCTAATATGATACATTTCTTCATGTCTAGCAGAACGTTCCCTCCATCCCGTCCCGTGCTTGCAGAGACACCGAATACTCAGTGAATGTCAAAACTGACAATTCACTACAGCAGTTTGAGATAACACAGGCCAAACTCTGGGGCTTTCATTTCACATATTCTGTTAGGATTAACAGATTCCTATTTGCCAGAGGATGAGTCTATGCTCGTGTCAGATGTTTGCAGTTGTTAGACTGAGTACACTCCGCTGAAGGAGACTTGAGACTAATGTGAGCTCAGGAAGGCAATGAAGGGAGACTGTGAAGATGAGGTGGACTCTCAGAGACTCACATACACAGAGTCCATTTTGACTGATCTGAACAGGACTCCGTGGGTCTTTGTGGAAACAAGACACAAGTGGAATGGACAAGAATGACTTTTCCTGTTGTATTTGCCTCATGACTGTGTAGGACCTAAATCAGATTCTGTTCTTTGCAATAACAGTAACAGAGCTTCTCAGCCAAAGCCAGGGGCTGTCTAATGACTTCTCCATTTGGGGATAGATTTGGTTGAGGACGCTTGGCCTCTCAGAGTTTCCCCTCCTCAGGAGGGCTATAGAAGACCAAAATGAGATGACCTACCAGAATTGGGAAGGGCAGCTTGTCTTTATCACACACATCCGTGAGGGAAACTCCGAAGAGCTGTCCTGGTTTTGCGGAAGGTGGGGCTGTGCCCTGGTTTTCCCGGCTAGGGCTGGAGCCCAGACAACAGACCCAGTCTCTGAAAGAACGTCTTTTCACTGTCTTCCGGCCGGGGTCTAAGGAAGAAGTGAGATTAGTAGTAGTAGTCGTTGTTTTATTCGCTTAACCTTCTTTTCTTTTTTTTCTAAAGATTTTATTTATTTTTTGACAGATAGAGAGACGGCGAGAGATGGAACACAAGCAGGGGCAGCGGGAGAGGGAGAAGCAGGCTTCCCGCCCAGCATGGAGCCTAATGCAGGGCTCAATCCCAGGACACCGGGATCATGACCTGAGCCCAAGGGAGACGCTTAACAACTGAGCCACCCAGGCACCCCGCTTAACCTTATTTTCACCATCCCCATTCTACGGTACATTCATTGCAATGGCTAGAATAGGGAAACAGGCATTTGTTGTGTAGAATTCTCCATTTTTTGAAATTGGCCAATAGCATTCTTATGGTGTTAAGATTTCTTCCCCAGATCCTGCAAACTGATGGTGAAACCTAGAGACTTGATCAGACTTAGTGTCAATGCTTTCAATGCCATCTACTGCCTGTTGTGCTTTATCTTGAGGCACTTAACTTGTTGTTTGTTTCCTATTGGTAAGTATGATTAGTGGATTCATCCAGTGTCAGATCCGATTTTAAAAGCTCAAAAGATCTGGTATTCAAATCAAGCTGAGTTTGTTAATCATCTGCTTTCACAGTGAGTCTCCTCCCAGCCTTAGGTTTCCTCTTTGGCTTTCTGAGTGCTCAACTTTTTTTTTTCTTTTAAGATTTTATTTATTTATTTGGCAGAGAGAGACAGCAAGAGAGGGAACACAAGCAGGGGGGGGATTGGGAGAGGGAGAAGCAGACTCCCACTGAGCAGGGAGCCCGATACAGGGCTAGATCCCAGGACCCTGGGATCATGACCTGAGCTGAAGGCAGACGCTTAACGACTGAGCCACCCAGGTGCCTCTGAGTGCTCATCTTTCTATGATCAAAAGGATCTGCCTTTCATGACATGATCCGCCTGACCCCACTTCTCAGGCAGCCTCTGGTGTCTCTGCTCTGGGCCATCCCCAAGGATGACTTCCTGCAGTCAGGGTTCTTGGGAAATAGTCATTACATGCTGGCTATGTGGTAAGATTCCAGGTGACTGTGTTTTCTTATGATACCCCACCAAGCTACCCAGAGATGATTTTTTTTTTTTTGTAAATTATGTTTGATATTTACTGAAAAGAGTCTAATCCACAATGAATTGCACCCAATTCCTCACACATACTCAAACATACATGTATATACACCATACCAGTACAAGGCTTGAAAGAAAACATACAAAAAGAAAAACAATGAGAGATTATGAATGCCTGATTTATCCCCAATTTCCAGAGAAGATTTTGAATTACCCAACATTCCCTATCAAAGGAATGCAGAAGAAGAGCTTTACAAAGAAAAGGTGATCCGCAGTGAAAAGCTGAGTTGAAAGTTTCTACTGCTCAGCTATGAATGTTTTCCTTATAAGATACCTTAACATTTGCTTACATAATCTGCTTAAATAACTGAATTCTTTAAAAGTCCACAGAGGAGCCAAGCTGTAGAAGGATAAACAAATGAGCAACATTTCACCAAACACCCATAAACACCTGTCCACTGGGCTTTTCTGGGATGTAGTGAGTGCATCACCATATCCACTCACGTGGGTGGCAACACTCATGGCACTTGACCAGAGAGACCAGGATCTAAGAACCAGAAGCATCCTGGTTCTGCCACTTAGTTAGATTACTCAAAAGTTTTTAAGCTTTGGTTTGCTTAACTTTAACATAAATGCTGCTGCCTACAACTCGTTGAACTAAATGTAATGTACTACTCAGCACAAGGCATGGCTCATGGCAGCCTTGATAAAAGTAATTTCCTTGCTCAGAAGGCCTCAGGCAGTCTAGACATCAGTCTCTTCCCCCTCCAAAGCAGACATCACTCCCATTCTCTATTTGATTTTGCAACCTCTAGAAGGTAGGCAATCATGAAGGATTGCTACCACTTTACTTAACTAAGGCTCTTTCTTCCTGCCCTGAAATTGATTCCCCTACCATTTTAAAAGGAGTGAAGAAAGAAAGCAAATACATTCTTAAATCCAGGAGGAGATTCCTGTCCATCAAAATGTATGCATTTGCTGAAGACACATGTTAATATGTAAGTTGAGTTGTTGTATGCAACCTGGGTTCCCTACTCTTCCCCTAGTTTTATTATTTCTAAAACTACCCAAATAGATTCCATTATTCAGCTTTAATAAGAAGAATGCTCTTAAGAAGAATGTTGTATCCCTTGGTACAAAGCTATATATCTAGCTACTCTATGAGTATATACAGAAAATAAGTACACATTGGGTCCTATACTTTCTCCAAGGTATTTTCAGCCTTAGCTGGATGTTTTATAATGTACATTATTTGCTGTTAGAGTTCATGTTGCCTCTATTACTAATAAAAATATATGCTATAGCCATGAAAAATATAGGAATGATTAAACAAGCTAACTTTATGGAAACCTATTCTTTCTTAAACAGCCCTGGCAAGATTTGGGTTAATGTTTCCTAATGCTTGAATTAGGGTATGAATATTAAAAAATAAAATTTTGGAAACTTTGTGCTTATAGAATAACAATCATAACAATAAAATACTTTCTATTTTGGCCCAATACTTCTCAGATGAATAACACATTTTCATCAGAGAAAACAAATATCAATGGGAGAATACTGGAATGCTAGGGAAAAAAATAGCAAGAAGGAAGATTAAAAAGCCCTGACCACAAACATTCAGTCTAGCTCCAGCCTTGACCTGTGTCTGAAGCAGACATGGAAGGTGGGGGCAGAATTGAGACTTGAATTCTAACTGTAACCCCAAGGCCACTTCAGCCTAAGCCCGGAATAAATCCAATTCAGTTCCATAACTCTTTACTCCACTGGAGTTCTTCCATTCCAGGTGCATCTAAGCCATGCAGTCATTTGATTCCATCCTGTGATGGCCTGAGATACTAGATAAAACCCTGGAATAGGGAAGACCTGTTTCCAGGCCACAAACAGCTTGTGCTCTAAGAAGACACAGAGATGTGTACTCACACAATTATATGTAGAAAGTGTTCTGGGGATACAGAGAAAGGAGTAACAGTCTACCTAGGAGAATTAAAACAAGCACACAACCTTCCTCGAAGTGAGTTGGGTCTTAAGACCTTTGGGTTTCTCTAAGCTTGATTCTGTGCAGTTTTGGGGTTCTTGCCTCTACGGTTCCTCCCCACCCCTCACAGAGAGAGTGAGCTCTGTGTCCTGAATTTGTGGTCAAGAGTGGAGACATGAGCCAAGAGAAGACACGTGAAGAAAGGGAAGGGGCTCACCTCTCCCTTGCTCATTCTGCGTTGGGTGCCTGGGCTTCAGGATGAACTGGCCTTGCATCTCTGCGAACCCCTGCTCCAGAAGGAGGGACTCCTGGAGGGTGGAAGGAGAGATGGAGTCCTCTGGTGTCTGCGGCAGCAGTGTGGTAGATGGAAGATGGCTCATTTTAATTCCATAGGGATCTTCATGTCCTATATGGAAAAAATATAGATTCAGGCTGATGGTGATGGCTCTGATCAAATCCCCCTTACCGTGAGTGTATGCATCACACTGGTATATGCTGCTATTCTGCTGGGGCTTCTGGCTAAAAAGGGCTGTGCCTCCTGAGTGAGCATCATATTCGCTCTTGTTGGGGACACCCTGCAAAAAGCAGGTGCCCAAGGAAAAGATTTTAAAAAGAGAAAAAAAATTTAAAGCATGTTACTTTACTCGGAATACAAAGATTCATCAGCGCATTGCACAATGCTGACTTTTGCTGTGTTTCCATCTGAGAATATTTAAGGCCTTCTAGTTTCTGCCTTGACACTAACGAGATCTGCACATCTTAGGCAAATTACTTGGCCCCTCTGAGCCTTACATTCATCCTTTGAAATGCTTGCCCTCACACAAACTTATAAGGATCAGAGTAAATATATTAATACGCATTGGTGGTTAATATTTTTTAAGTAATTGAACATATATATTAAGAATTGCTAACCTCTCTCACATAATGTCAGTTGAACAGATTTTTTTTCATTTCGTTTTGTCAATTTCTAGAGCCAGAGCTACTCAAGGGCAGTGGGATGGGTTGCCTTTATGCTTTATACTTCCCTCCCACTGCTGCCCTGCCTCCAAGGGGAGTCCTGCCAGGTGATGATCAGAGGGAAGGCTGCACAGTGTTGGGAACCCAGAAGCAAAGTGCAAAACGATGTTTACAGAGTGGAAAACTGCACCCAGAGTCAGTGAGAGTTGCCTGCCAAGTGATTAGTTTTGTTCTTGTATGCTTTAAATTGTTTCCTCTCTATAGAATTCTCAAAGACCCTGTGCTATATGACATGGATCTCATTTTTTAAGAACAGAATGGAAGTTCTCTTTCTGTCACTTCTGATTTATTATTGAATGTAACTTGAGGAGCTTTTGCTGTTCCTTCTCATCTGTCATAGATGCAGTGTCAGTGATGTGTTCACAAGAATCACAGTGACTTCCCTCTTTTAAGGAAAAAGAAGCTTCTACGACAGCAATACAACCAATTCACAAAGATAACCAGGAGATAATCCGCAATTGAGAATTGAGAGCATTGTTAAAAAATGCATTTTGATTGCTGCTAATGGATCATCATGAATGACAGGCTCTCCGGATTCCTTAGAGCTGCCTTGGTGTGTGAAGCTGCTCAAAGTCTAAAAAGTTATCATCTATATTGTTTTACCTAAATTAATGCACTTTATTAAAAGAAATATATTTAAGTATTTGACTTTTTTCCTTTTTGTTGTTGGCCAACTTTTACAGAGATGTCAATATTAATATGAAACATGGAATGGTGGGGGGGATTTTTTTCCTCAGCTATGCCCTTGGTGACTCTCTGTATCCTAAGACTGGGAATATACATTTCATAGAAAGAAATTGGTTATTTAGATTTCCAGATCACTTGAAAATATTCTTTAGATAACTTGGAAAACAGTAATAGCCTCATGGGATTATTTTCTTTTTAAGATTTTATTTATTTCTTTGTCAGAGAGAGAGAGAGAGAGCACAAGCAGGGGGAGCGGCAGGCCAAGGGAGAAGCAGCTCCCCACTGAGCAAGGAGCCCAGGACCCTGGGATCATGACCTGAGCCAAAGGCAGACACTTAACTGAGCCACCCAGGCATCCCGCCTCACAGGATTATTAAAAAGATTTAAAAAAATGCATGTAAGAAGGAATGCTCTAAGATTTCTAGCAGAAATCATTGTCACCATTACCATACATTACTATACTTCAAGGTCTGCTGCAGATCCTCTCTTTTTTCTCTTGTTTTTTAATCCTTCTATTTCTGGTAAGCACTGAACAATTTTGCTAATCCAAAGATTTTTTTTTAGAGAACTTGTGCTAATAACTATTTTAGGAGAGGTGTAATCTGTTTATCAATAACCTTAAGAACAGTGATGGAAAAAGCCTGAGAAACAGCAAAGTGCAGGTAGTTTAGTCAGTGAAGACTTGAGGAGTTTAAATGTGATTATCTCATTTTCCTCATGATGCTGAGAAAACTTCTGGGCACAGAGCAGGTGTTAAACACATACCTATACCTGGATTCAGAGACATGATTGGATTTTAGTGGATTCTCACAGAATAGAGGCTATTTAGTTGTTAGGAACTGGAATTCAAGACTGAATATGAAAAATAAATGTATGGGAAAAAGAAATTCCGATTCTTTGCTTTCATACCTAAGTGAGTAAATAAGTAAGTAAACACTAAACAAAACAATGTTTAAGACAGCTCTGTTTGTCAGGTAAAATGAAGTAGAAACGAAAAATTTACATTTCTCTCCCTAACTAGACCTTAAGCTGATGAATGAAGAGATGTCCTCAGTGCCTGGGAAAAAGTAAGTACCTGGTAATTCTTTAATAAACGTGAGAGTGAATATTGCATGTGATTTTCACTTTTAAGGGTATTTAAGCTTAAGACAGAACAACCATTACTTTGAGATGTAGAGTTACAATTTTGAACCTAATCAATCCCATCTTAGATTTTCCCTGACACTTACCAATGAGTGGGTGTGGGGACGCTTCCTTGCCAGCACTCACCGACAGCTGGTAGTCTTTCTCAGAGCCCTTGGAAACAAAAAGAACTATGCATCATAACAAATCTTTCACAGTACTTGAAGAACACATTTCCTTTGCATATCTATGTTTCCAGAAAGAAGGAATTGGGGCCAGTATAAATGCTATTTGGTCCATGGAGGTAGCTACAGTACTTGTTAACTTGTTCCCTCATAGCCTCCAGTGGACCGTCCCAGGTTCTTGTCATTTTTGATAAAGGCCAGGAAACCGCAGTACAATCAGCCCCTCACTGTGTGGGTGGCCCATGGCATAAGAAATCACAGTTGTGCCCCTTCACTAAGGAGGAAAGTTCTAATCTCGGAGTCCTGCCTTCCGCTGTCTCTAGATTCCTTGGATAATGTTGGCTTTTGCCGCCAAATGTCCCTGCCCTGACATGCATATTGTCCAGAGAGCCATATACCCTGCTGTGACTATTCCCGAGCAAAGTAACTTGAAAGGCATCAATAGCTCAGCAGCCCTGGGCAAAAGGAGACAAACGCCCAAGAGGCCTTGAGGAGATAGCGGACTGAAGTCAGCCACTGGCTTTGGTGCGGGCAAGCCCCACTTCAGGGAGAGGAAGAACAAGGACTCTCACCTAGACGACATATCAGATGCAGAAAACAATCACTCCCAGCAGAATTACCGCCCAGTAAACCTGGAAGTCCTACTTGAAACAAACACATCTAAATTATAAAGATCGCGGAACTATTTTAGAGAGTCTTCCAGGAGACTAAAGCAAAAAATGTTCGACATGGAGTTGTTGGTGATAGGTACTATGCTTGCCCTTGACTCCTGATTAAAAATCAGGGTCTTGCCCTTATGAAGAAAGGTCATAGGTATGGACACAGACACACACAGACACACAGACACACACACATAGCTGAATCTGCTCAAAACTGTATTGCATATAAGATGTGAGAGCTAATAAGGTAGGGTAGGGTTTGGAAATGCTATGCTGGAATCCCTTAAATCAGGCATACATAAAGCCAAATAGCCCCAATTCTTCATTAAAACAGAAATTCTTTGTGTGGTGAGATTGATCACTTTATGCAAAGGAAAATCACAAACATGAAATAAAATGAGCTTCATCATTAATCAATCTCCCCAACTTCATCCCTAAAACCACTCACTCTCTTTCTAAGACTTAATTCCTGTTTAGGGTATATATATCATACAGGTTAGAAATCAATGTAGATATGTGCTTTACTCAGTACATATAAATTCAATTTTATTTCAGATATATTATTAAATTTTGTTTGTACAGAAATCATTGATTTCTTATGCCAAATTCCAGTTGCTCTGAATTTTTTAGGGGCTTTATTATACCATTGGGTCAGACAGAATTTAAGTAAGAATCTTGTAATTATGTCATGTCATAATAGCAAGACATCTTTGCATTTATAGAGGATTTTATATAAGAAGCGGTGCTTTACAAGTGCTCCCTTCAGTTCTGTCCATCTGACTATCACTCTCCCTCTCTTTTCCCTTAGAAAACCTCATCCTCAAATATGTCCATGTCTTTCATCAAAAAAAAAAAAAAAAAAAAATCCAGCAACTCACACCAGCACCATCAAAACATAAAGGAACAGGCAGTTAAAACCAAAACAAGATGAAAGTGATATGTACGCAACTGCCCCCAGATCCATGGTCTTATTCAGAACTTGCCCTCTTTACCAGTTCATAAGGGGTGTGAGCCGCCTCATCCCAAGGAACTGCACCAAGAGGAGGTAGCTTCTAGCCATGTGGTCTTTATGTCAAAATGTACAACAAAACATATAAGTTAGGATTCCTCTAACTGGGATTGAGTCCTTGCGTGATGACCAGGGTAAATAGGGATGGGGAGGAATCAGGAACGAAGACACAGATAGAAGAGTCCAATAGAGGAGGAAATATTTAGAAACTTAGAAATATTTTATTGTCTGTGTATAAAATATATACAATAAACTGCATGTTGTTATTAGCACTCTAAAATTATAGCCCAATTTTATGCTATGATTTCGAATTCGCAGAAAATTTAAAATGGGAAGACAAGAAGAGCACCCATGTATAGGCTAATAATATAGCTTTGCTGCCTTCAATTTCTAAATCTGGGGGACAAAATATGACTATGATATCTATAATAATCAGCTGTCTTATAATGGGAGGTACACAACACACACACACACAAATCTCAAAAGTCAAAGTTGGTTTTTAAATTAAAAATAGTTTGCAAGGCAACTTATGGTTATTCCTAGCATTGGTAGTGACATGTTGATAATGTCATTCGCTGTGTCTGAATTTGTTCCTGTTACAGTTACAGACTGTAAAAAAGAAATAAGAAAAATTGCTATAAATTTTTAAAAATTTAAAGCAGTGACCAAATAATTATTGTCAAATTATTATCCATACTCTAAAGGCAAAGCTTGTTTTCAGTTAATGACAAAGTAAAGCATATGTAGAGCACACACCCTTAATTATATCTTCATTTCTTTACAGAACATGAAGCTAGTAGGAAACATTTCAGTAAAACATGTATTTCCCTTCAAGGATTTGTGGCTTACAAAATATAGCAGCTTAAGCAAGAAAGAGAAAAACAGAATTCCACGAGGGGACATGAACTGACCCTCAGCTCCATAATGCTATTTCCAAAATAGAGAGGGGAGATAGTTTAAAAAGGAGGAGCTAGATACTTTTCTCTCTTCGCAATTACATACTCAGTTTCAGCAAAATCAGAATAAGAACTGTCTGTGACAGACATTTAAAAAAAAAAAAAAAACTACTATTTAGTCAGTACTTTCTTTGTGTCATCATGGTTACTAAGATTTCCATTGTTGAAATCTGTTGAGACAAATAAAACCAATGAGTCTAGGAAATGAGACTGAAAATTTTAGAAGTTTATATTCCATTCGCAACTCTGACAGTGAGTAGTTACTTATAATATCTCTCTATCACACCTTATATTGAGAAACTGCTCCATACAACAAGGAAAACAGTTATTGAAAATTATCTGAAAGGGACTGATAGGAATCTGAGATGATATCTATAAAACTATCCGAATTCCAAAAGACATTTTAAAATAGGACAATATGTAACCAACTATGCATACAGTTTTTATAACATTATTAGGCAATGAGGCCTGTGTCCTTTGAGAAACAGTGCATGAAGAAGACAAGCAACAGAAGTGGACACTCACAGTCCTTAAAAATATTAAAAACAAAGTTAAAAGAAACTTGTTCTTTCATTGTATTTTTCTTCTTAGGAATTGAAATGCAATTGCTTGATATGACAGATGGCCCAAAAGTTGTTTGATAATCGAACTTTTATAAACACAAGTGTTCATTGATTTCAAACTACTTGAGCTTTAAGGATTATTAAAAAAAAGTGTTCAGAACCTAGCAGTAGGACTCAGAGCACCCAAACTCAAGGATATCCTATGTTAAATTGTCAGGGAGGGGCTTCCTATGTTAAATTGTCTAGAGGATTCAAGACTGGGTCTTAGCTTGAAATTTAGTTAGAAGTAATGGCTCTGCTATTTTTTTTTTTAAGATGTCTGAAAGCCTTTCAATACAACTTAAAAACTTTCCCACGAATTTTTTTTTTAAGATTTTTATTTATTTATTTGTCAGAGAGAGAGCACAAGCAGGGGGAGCCACAGGCAGAGAAGGCAGAGGGAGAAGCAGGTTCCCCTCTGAGCAGGGAGCCTGTTGCAAGACTCCATCCCAGGACCCGGGGATCATAACCTGAGTCGAAGGTAGATGCATAACTGACTGAGCCACCCAGGCGTCCCTCCCTTGAAATCTTTTTAAAGAAAAAAAAAAAATCTCTTTTGAAATACTAATAATCACTTTTTAATTTATCTGGTCTGCAAGATAATGGTTTTCATGGTATAAGGAACATACTATGTTCAAAATAGTAATTCCAGAGACGTATGTATATTTTCCTGCATGTTGTAGGTTCTCCAAAACAGATAAATTCCAGTAGATAGAGCTCTCTGTAAACAAATAACTTCAGAAAAATAAGCTGTTTTTTGGAAATAATTTAAAAGAAAAAGAAATGTTACTTTTTGTTTTATATGAGTCAAAGTGTTACTTAATATATGAAGAACAAGGAAAATGTGATCAATTCTCAAGAGCTGAAGCCAACCCTGAGATGATCTAGATGTTCAGGCTGTTAGCCAAAAACAGCTATTACAATAATGCTCAATGATACAAATGAAAATATGCTCACAATAAACGAAAGAGGCATCTTAGCATAGAAACTAAAAATATTTAAAAATAGAAATTTTTTATCTGAAAAATATCTTAAAGAAAAAATTTACTGACTAGGCTACATTGCATAATGGAGATGACAAAAGGAAGTCAGCGATTTGAAAATAGATAATAGAAATTATCCTGTCTGAAGAAGAAAAGGGGAGAAAAAGATTGAAAAAATTAAGACCCTGAGGGATCTATGAGCAATATGAAAGGGTCTGATATACATATAACTGGACTCTCAGGAGGAGAGAAGAGAGAAAATGGGGAAGAAAATATTTGAGGTAATAATGATTAAAATTTCCCAAATTTGGTGAAATTAAATTTATAAATTCAAGAAGTTCAGAATATGCCAAATAGGACAGATTCAAAGAAAACCATGCTGTGATACTTGATAGCCACACTGCTAAAAACCAAAAATAAAGAGAAACTCTTGAAAGCAGCTAGAGAAAAATGACAAATCACCTACAGAGGATTAATGTTTGATTGATCCCAGACTACTCATCAGAAAGCACAAAGACAAAAAGACAGTGGAACAGCTTTAAAGGGCTGAAAGGAAAAAGTTTGCAAACAAAATTCTACATCCCTCAAAATATCCTTCAAGAGTGAGTGTGAAATAAAGCCATATTCAGAGAAGAGAAATTAAGAAAATCTGTTTGCACCAGATCTGCACAAGAAATGCTAAGGATCATCTCTCTCGGATGAAATGAAAACAGTGTTAGAGGGAAACTTGGATCTTTAGGAATGAGTGAAGAACATTAGAAATGCTTATTTTGTGTAAATTATACATAAATAAAGTTGATTTTTAAAGATTTCAAGGTAATTTTCCATGGAAAATTCTGAATGGAACCCACTGCCACAGCTGAAATCAAAGCAGGCAGAGACAAGAGTGTGCTCTGCTGCTAGAGAACCCTCTGGCCTTATCTCCTTCATGCAATGCATCTACCTGGTGCTTAGAAACCAATCAAAATATTTGCGTGGCTTTTGCTTTGGCCACGAATAGCTACCACTTTTTCCACCTTCAAGTACTCTTTTGTGTGATCTAGAGCTACTGTAAAGTATAACAGGAAAAAAAAAAAATGTCACTTAAAGATACCCAAAGTATCTTGTTCATCATTGCAAATGTCTTGGCTACTGCACTACAATTTCAGAAATCAAATTTTATACAAATAATGGGCAACTGGTTTGATTTTTTCCCCCAACAGCCAAAAGAAAATGAGATAGAAATATGCTGATCCCTTAAAAGTGTCATCCCTCTGAGCTCAATTCAACCCTGATATTCCTTGGAACAAAAGACCTTTCAAAACCCCTCTGCAGTTGATATAACTACTAAGTGAAATACCTGACCCTTGAGTAGATCCTGTACTGGAAAGGAGACATTATTGAGGTCAACTGACAAAATGGGAACATGGAAGGCAGAGTAAAGTATTACACCGATGTTAAATTTACTAAAGGTGATAACTGTATGATGGTGATATAAGAGGATATCTTTATTCTTGGGAAATACTTAGGTTTAAGGATAAAGGGCCATGGCATTTGTATGACCCTCAAAAATAAGTATAACATACACATAATAGGGACAGAGAAAGAAAATAAATGATAAAGCAAGTGGAGTAAAATGTTACTAATAGCTGAATCTAGGTAAAGGGTGCATGGGGTGTTTTTTGTTTTATTTTTATATCTACAACTTTTCTGTGAGTTTACACTTATACCAAATAAAACACCAATGGGGGGAGGGTGGAGAACTGTGGAAACAATCCAAGCCATTCTGTACATAAGTAGTAACCATTGGAAAAAAAGGTTTAATTCTAGTAGGAAATACCTGCATGTGAAAATCACCTTATTACAAGCCAGTGTTATTGCTATTAGAAAGATCCAGAGAAATATTATGGATACTTAACACGCAATACTCTTTCCATGCTTAAGTACTGTGGCATGGATTCCTCTCGCTTCATATTACCTAGGATTCACTCTTTATGTATACAAAGACACGTGTAGACAGGAAAAGACATTTTCCCACATGGTACTTTTCTAAATACTCTCTCTCTTCTTATCTTTTGCTCTCTCCTTCCTACCTCCCCGTCTCTCCCTCCCTCCCTCTCTCTATCTCCATCTCCATCTCCCTCTCTTTCATTCTATCTGAATCAGGAACATGGAATTTAATTTTTGGTCTTAAAAACACTTACACAGGCACAGTTCTTGATGTCCTCAGTGAAGATTCTGAGAGGAATGCTTTTTGGCTGGTCCTTCTCTTTGGCTAGATTGATGTACCTAATCAAATTCAATAATAACCCCAAATAGAGTAGGATGAATTAGCTATTAGCTTACTTTCAAATTGATCTATGTGGCTAAAATTTTCAACATACTCTGTTATTTTTAAATGCATGTAAATAAACTCAGCAAAACCAAATTATGGGTTGGGAGAAAACATGCAAAACTATTTCAGGAAAATAAGACATGACTCAGAAAACAACAGGTTGCTCTTGTCATGTAAGATGTGAGCAGCAGATCCAGTCATCAAAGCTTTCCTGCCTAGACTGGAGGGCCCAGCACCTTCAAGGGTAGGAATGAGAAGGTGCTTTGAGCATCACTCAGGAGACTAAATTGCACTGAAGAAAATTTAATATGTATCTTTTGAGAATAATGTTAGCTCCAATCATTAGGTCTGAGAGAAGGGGAAGATGAGAGTGATAACCAGAATTTCATCAAAAATAAGCAATATGTGCATGTAAATAAGAGCAGATTATTTGCAGTAGCAGCCAGGGTACATCTAAATAAGAAATTATTTGAGGATAGTCTAACAATTTCTACTAAGTAGGGGAAGCATAGTGTGTGGGGGCGCTGCTTTGAAGGGATTTATTCTTTTCTCATGGGTTAAAGATGTATAGTATGTATAGTGACAAGATACCTTTGAAGGAAAGAATGCCATTTTTCCTTTTGTTCCGAAGAACTGCAATTTAAAAAAATGGGAAGAAAAAATTAAGATACATACAATACTTATACTAGCAAAATAAGATCACCATTCCAGAAAAAAATATCAGCAGCCAGTTGTTAAGGATGTGGATGCATGTGTTAATATCATACTGTCCTCATAGTTGGGCTTTGGAGGGACCCCACTCTTTTATGAGCGTATTAAAGCAATGGGAAGTAGATCCTAAAGTGGAAGAAAAGTTGGTTTTGAATCTGAACACTTAATTGTAACTATGTGATGCAAGCTATGCGATCATGGGCACTTTGCTTAACTGCGCTGATCTTCAGTTTCCAGAACTGGAAAAGGGTTAATTATACCCCGAGTGTTCCTGCAGCTGCAAGTGCTATTCAGATATAAAGAACATTATTATTCAAATTAAATCATACTTAAGGAATTTGGCATTTGGATGGAACTATCTTGGCCCAGAAACAAGAATATCTTTTTAGGAAAAAACACCTGTAATATTTTTATTTCTTCATCCACACAGCAGCTTGGAATGTGTTAAATTAGTTTCTAGAAAACATTCTTCATTACTGTGATCCTCTGAGCAAGATCAATCCAGCTAGTGCTAAACTACTAAAGGTTAGTCTTTTCTCAACTAAAGTTTTCACAGCATTTAATATCCAAAGTTGCGAATGTTTTAAGCCTCATTCATACATGGCCTTACCACTTACTAGCGTTTTTTTACTGTGGGAAACTACACAAAATAAAATTGACCATTAGTGACCTTTAGTACATTCACAGTTTTGTGCAACTACCGTGACTGTTTAGTTCTGGAACATTTTTTCACCCAAAAGCAAACCTGTGTCCATGAAGCAGTCAGTCACTCTTCCTTCCTTCCTGTTTCTAGCTCCTGTACCATATTTTGTGTATTTGTTGATAAACACTTGGGTTGTTTCTACTTTTTTTTGTTTGTTTGGTTTTTGGCTATTGTCGACAATGCTGCTATGAACGTTTGTGTATCAATTTTGTGTGCACCTATGTTTCTCTTGGGTATACATCTGGAGGTGGCATTGCTGGGTCGTATAGTAATTCTGTTTGACTTACTGAGGAACCATCAAACTGTCCACAGTGGCTGCCACATTTTATACTCCTCCCAGCAACACTGCTCCCCAACCCCTCCATCGCTGTTTCAGGATTTGTCCCATCTGGAAAATGGAACGCCCACTTCGCGCCCCAGCCTGCCTATGCGCATGGACACAGCTTCTAGTTAGCCATGCTGATCTGCAGAACAGTAATAATAACAAATAGCAAAAGCACTAGGTGCCAGGAATTGTTATAAATGCCTTCTATATGTTTACACAGCTTTTTAACTAATATAACCTGTAGAAGCCTGGCTTCCACATTTTCCTCCTTGTTAGGGAAAAAAAGTTTCTTGGAAACTCCCCTGTCAAAGACTTTATACATTCCCAATTGAAACTGGTTCCTTCCATTTGCAACATGGAGAAGACAGTAAGCAAGAGGAACTGAGAATCTTTACAGAAATACGTCGTGGAAAAGAAGACATGCGGAGAGCATATAAATACATATTTCTTCCCAATAAGCTTTGAAAATTTTTCATCAAGTCAACGCTGCATTATAGGGCTTAATAAATTAACAACTTGTAAACATTTTCGTTGTCTTCCCTTTGTGATGACGTGTGGCATTTTGGTGGAGTGGGGTGAGGAGAAGAAAGGAGGGTGTTAAGTGCATGTGATGAACACTCATTGTGCAAAACAAGAATGAGACTTGGGGTGTGGTTGTTTCAAACAGCAGATGTAAGTGTTGCACCACCCCTGTAAACTCAGGAGTGTCTGCTCAGGATGTCCGGGGTAGAGAGTCACATTCCCCATCCTCATGTCAGCCTAAGAATGTGTCTTGCACAACTAACCTCTACTCAACGCAATCATACTGTTGTTTTCGATGGTCACCTCTCTAGAGACACCAACTAAGATAAGCAGTACACAGCAATTCAGGCAACCTCATATTCAATGACATGATTAATTTCTTTGTATAATTACATACTACTTTTAAAGGAATGAACTTGGGAGTATAAGAGCAATTTTTCAAATTTAATTGGACTCTTTAATAGTACTTGCTCAAGAAAAATATGCCAGTGATTTGGAAACACAGATACCCCCTGGGAATTAGGGGGCAGGATATTGGAGAGGGGTTCTAGAACCTCACTCTCTTGATTCTCCTTCCATATGCCTAAAACACCCAATTCCTCAAGTGGCTCCTAGAGCCCATCTGAAAAACCACTGATCAAAACCAAAAGAAATTACTCCAATAGTTCCCACTCTACGTTATCTACTTGCTCCCATTTGTACATACCTTTTGGGGGAAAGTACAAGGCAAATGAGTGTCATTATGGGAAGTCAAAAAGTGAGTCACTGGCTTGATATATAATCAGATTAAAATGTTTTTCTTTTTAACCCATGTAAATACAAGACCAAACGGTCGGTCTTACCTGAAGGTGGCCACAAAGGTCACCGTGGGCCAGCCCAGGATAAAGGACCTCCCAGCACAGATGTTGGGATCCTCCACTCTGTCCATACAGTTGGCAGTCCACACGGTGTTCAGTGGTATTTTATTTTTTATCTTAAGTTTTTTCTTATACCTAGAAAGATACCCAAACAAGACCTCTGTCAGTTTGTTTCATAAATGTTATGGGAACAGCCGTGCTCATCAAAGACCAGTTCTCACTGCTCCAGGGCACAGCATGCCTCCCTTGTCTCTATTACCCTCTGTGCCCAGCACAGCAAATGGTGACATGACCTTTACAAAGTGTGTGTTGAGCGAAGTCTGGCCCTAGGAAGGCCCTGAAAACACTTCCTCAAATGGCAGCAAGTGGCCATTTTTCTGAATGTTGAGTGTTGAGTAAAGACGATATATTGCAGAGCTTTTTCAGAAAACCATTAATTCATTTATTATTGTTAGAATTTGTTTCTTATTATATATAGTTTTATGGTTATTATTAGAGTTAATTATTCATTTATGACTTGCTTACTTCAAAAAGTATTTGAGGGGCTGAACAAAGCTACCTGTACACGATTTATAAAAATAGTCATACAATTTTTTTCTTAAGAGAGACAAACCAGGGGGCGCGCCTGAGTGGCTCAGTCGGTTAAGCATCCAACTCTTGGTTTCGGCTCAGGTGGTGATCTCAGGGTCTTGAGATCGAGTCCCCGTGTAAGGCTCCCCTCTCAGTGGGGAGTCTGCTTCCCCTCTCCCTTTGCCCTTCCCCCCGCTCACGCTCATTCTCTCTAAAATAAATAAATACATAAATAAATCTTCAAAAGAGAGAGAGAGAGAGAGAGAGAGAGACAAACCAAGAACAAAAAATAAACTTGGATCAGAAAGATTTAAAAGTTATTTTCAACCTTAATTAAAAAAAAAATACTTTCTAGCCTTTAAAGCATAGGTTATTTTCAATTTCCCTTCTTAAAATTTTATCCATATCATTTTCCCTTAGATTCTGGCTAAAACTGAAAAACTGTTAGCCTACAGATTGAGCCCAATTTAAAAATCATCAATCCATCAATCAATCAATCCCAGATCAGTGGTCAGGAGGTCGTATATGTGAGTGATGGATACTTCCCATTTCTCTGAGGAGTCAGAAGGTGATCAACTTTGTCAGTGGTGAAACTGCTTTTTGACAATTTCTGCCTAATCTTCTTTGATCTCTAACATGAAAACCACCATATTGATTAATTTGGTTAATTCACAACTTTAACTCTCAGGTGGGCTTGAGATTTAAATAGTTATAAGCCCTCTGAGGGATGCTTAGGGAACTTGGACACACCACTCTGGAACTCCTTCCTATTCAGAAACACATGTGGAAACACTAAACTAAAATGAGATCAAAGACACCTCATGTGCAAAAATCCCTATGACTCCAATGATTCATGGAACAATTAAAGCTAAGACTCTCCAATGGGTTTTATGAAAGAAAAATAATTTTGCTGGAAGCGCACTTGAAGGATAATCTAGATTCAAAGTTTATGACACAATGAATAAAGTCATCAGATAAAATCATTATCAGATATCAGATGTCTGATTATCAGATAAAATCATTTTTCTAGATAGTAACTCCAAAGGCGTTGCCAAGGTAAAAATATATGGCTAATGGGAAAGATAGACATATATCTGTTTGTTTTCACAGATTTTTTTTTTGTTTTTCTAATGTAGGTATCTGTGTGTATACAGACACCTGAGGTACTGTGTGGAAACTTCCAAATACATTGACCTGGAAAAAGGCATCTCAATAATTCTCTCCTTAGTTCAAGAAAGCGCCAAGATTATCTACTCCAAACCAAGGAGTTATCCCAAAGCCCAGAGCATGGTTTCTACTGTCCTATAACATTTGGAGCACTTACCATATGCCAAGCACTGTTCTAAATATTTTATAAATACAAATATAAAAAATTTAATCCTCAAACAACTACACTAGGTGGTCTTTATTAGCTCCATTTTACAAATAAGGAAACTCACAGAAAGGTCAAAAAAATTGCCAAAGGCAAGAGAGTTTGAACCCAGACAGCCTAACTCATGAGCCCATGTTTGTAACCACTTGGCCTCTGTGGGTGCTGACCTATCGTTCCATGAACTACCCTTCTCATGTTTCCTACCCTCACTCAGCCTCACTTCGGTCCCCAGAGCCATCAGGCTTTCTCATGGGATTGTCTGGGGAGTGAGAGGATAGATCTCAAGACATTGTATTAACAAAGCTACTTGCTAGCTTGGAAATATTTAAAGTTTATTACAACAAAGCTTCATACTTCAGTGGATTCTTCTAGGGTCTTACTGCATTTCTTCACTCTCAATCACTGACCCAACTGGATTATCTCAGTAGAAATTGGAAAGTATTAATCTAATGGAAACTGACTTGAGGAGAAGAAAGAGGAGGAGAAAGAACTGTGGTTTTTATTTCTAAAAATAGTCCTTTATTATATTTGTATTAACATGATGGATATCACTCTTGCTTTCTGTTACCTCAACCTTTATACCAGAAGGGAAGCCCCAGTGCACTGTGGAAATTTACAGGATTCTAGGGAGATTTCCCCTGTTCTAAGAAAGGGGTATCCTTTTACAGATGTTGGGAGTGGGGGTCATGGTATATTCTGTAAGTAATTCTTTGTAATTTCACGCATAATGAGTTAATAGTCATCTTCATCTTTTGACCTAATTTAAATTCATTTTTTGTTTCATTTCATATTCTTTAATACCTACATATGAGGCATGTGATGTCTAAAGAACTAAGTTCAGTCCCTTCCTTTTTGTAAATTCTTCATGGGCCTCTACTAGTATTAATATCTTAATATTTATCAAGCAGATACTGTTCTTAAAAATAAAGTAATAATTTTATTTGAAAAATAACTTATTTAGTATTCTAATGAATATCAAAAGTAATAAGGAAGGTTCCATCTGACCTCAATTCTTGAGAAATTTCTAAAGGTGTATGAAAAAAATCCCCAAACAATTTCCACTATTATTGACATCTTGTACGACTAGAGAAATATAATTTCTTTGTGAAGAAACAAACATTTAAATTCCTTTTACGATTACACACAAACTAAAATTCACTAATTCTGACAGAATAAATAGGTAGCAATTAGTCAACTACTTACCCAATCTGTGTTAATTTCTATAGCGTCAACCTAAAGATGAGAGTTTCCAGCTGAAGCCTGCAGGTGAGCTGAGGTAAAATGGAACCTGGGTCACCCCAACCCCTTCTTCTTATAGCTAATTGGAAAACGTAGGCCCTAAATTCAGATTATTAATTTGAACAGATTGATTCAGGGCATAACACAATCCTCCAAGAACAAGGATGACAGGGATGAAACAAGGTTGTTAATGCAGGAGCTATTTCTTTTTAGTTGTTTCCTTCTAGAAAAAAAAAGTAAACTTTTCCAATATTAACAGTGATCATAAATATACCCAAATATTTACTATGGGAATGTTCTCATAGTCGTTTTCTAAAAACTGTGGCAAAAACTTGTACGCGGCCACAGCATGAAGTGCTGCTCCTGACTGCTAGGGACAGAATTGTGTCCCCTCCCCCACTGCTCCCCACAGTCTTACCGTGAAGCCCTCTCTGCCAATATGACCATGTTTGGAGAGAGAGCTTTTAAGCGGTAACTAAGTGTAAATGGGGCCATCAGGGTAAGGGCTTAGTCCAGTAGGATCGGTGCCCTTGTAAGAAGAGGGAGAGAGAGCTCTGTGTGTGTGTGTGTACATGCAGGCGCTGAGGAAACCCCACAGGGCATAGGCCAGAGGGCAGCCATCTGCAAGCAGAAAGACAGCTCTCGTGGGAACCTGACCCTGATGGTGTCCCGAACTTGGACTTCCAAAAATCTGTGTTCTCTCTCTGTCAAGGGCCTTGGTTTTAGAAACCAAATTCAAGTGCCTGAGATCACTTACATTTTCTAATATTCCTAATGGATGTAAAAAGTATATAAGATAATCTTTCAGGAGCTGAGTCTCTTAAAGAGAACATTATTAAATACATTGATGTAGATTTTGTCACATCATAAAAACCCTTGCGTAGACACAAAGACCTATCTCAGAAGCAATATGTGAAGAGGAAAAATGTTGCACTTCTTTTGTAATAGTGAACCAATCAAAATAAAAAATTCAGCTCTTAAAAGGATGCAGTTCTCTCATGGAGAAAGAACACTGCCTTTATATAAAATCTTTTCAGCAGAACACCGTAGGTTCCGTAAAACCCGCTGCGAGGTAAGCAGTATCCAGGACAATAAACGGCTCTAGTAGGAAAAGAAAGGTCTTCTCCTCTCCCTAAGTGCGATAATAATTACAAAGATGAAAACAAAGTGAAGGACAACCTGTTCCCCTTATAAATCGAATGTGAGTGGTCTGCAAGGTCCCAAGGAGCAGGAAAGGAGTTTGCTGTTTGTTAGCGTGTCTCGGGCTGAGCATGGAAGAGTAGGTGTGGCATGGTGTGGCAGGAAGAGTGTGGCCTTGGGATGAAGGCAGGCCTGGCTTGGAGTCTCTCCCACCATTTCCCTGTGGATGACAGGTCCATTCCTGAGACTTCCTCCATCCCCATTTTCATTTCTGCAGCCGGTGGATGATAACAATACTGGCCTTGGAGGGCTGTGGGGAAATCACACGAGGAATCTGTAATGCTCCTCGTGTGGTCCCCAGCATGCGTCCCACACATTTTAGTCTCCTGTACTCACCTTGGTTAAATAAAGAGAATGGTAACTACTCTGCTTTTTTAAAAATAATGATGTGGCCCTCTATCGGGAGGAGCAGAGTGCGTCACATGGACCTCATGTCAGGACCTGGACAGTCTTTTTCTCTCTGTCCTCCTCATGACATCACCACCTCCAAGGCTACATCTGTAGGCAATATCACTCATCTCAAATATATTTTACTATTTCTGTCTTTGCCTCTGGTTTTTTTTTTTTTTCTTTTTTTTTGGACAGCTACACTACCGTCATTTCTCAGTTCACTAAGCATTCTGACCTATTTCTTACCAGATACCAAGCAGATTGGAGTTGTTTACTCACCGTAAAGGAAAGGTTGATTTCAATAATGAAAGAGAATCTAGGTGTTCATGGAATGTTGTATGAAATTCAGAAAAATAGAAAGAATAGAAACAGCAGCACCACACGTAGAATAAAAGCCTGTACTTTGAAAGAAACGGACCTAATTTCAAATGTAGACTCTACTCATCACTAATATGGTGACCTGGGCAAAACCTTCAGACCTCTGATTTTCAGAGTTCTCCTCTAAAATAAAAATAATCCCATCTCACAGCGTAGTTGTAAGGTTGGAGAAGATTACATACATGAAGTTCTTAGCATAACATCTGTCATGTAGTAAGCCCCTGATAAATTATCATTAATGTCACTCAGATTGAGTATAGCATTTTGCCACATTAGTACTTGCATGTCTTACTAATGGCATGGCATAACTGGGAGCTGGTGAGGGCAGCAAAATAAAGGGGGGTAGTTTTTTTTCTGGTGACTAAAAAGCTTCTTGGTATTTGGTTTGTTGGAATAGTCTTTGTCTTTCATGATGTTTTGTGAATAATGAAAACAGAGACAGAGCAAGTAAACAGCTGACCTCCCACCCACCTGCTTTTGGACACTTATTGAGCAATCATCAGGTTCCAGGCTGGATATCAGCTGCATTTGTGTTCAGGGTTGAGAGGAAAGTACACGCAGTTAGTTCTGTCTCCAGCATATATTCCAAATCTGTCTGCTGCCTCCTTCCTTTTTACTGCACTCCTATCCTGGAGCCCTTGAGAGCAGCCATCAGGACTACTGCCTCCCCTAACCAGTCTCCCTGCTCCCACTCTTGCTTAAGCATCCATCCATTACCTAGCAACAGTCAGAAAAATTTGCTAGAGCTATAAATCAGATTCGGTCAGTCCTAGTTAAAAATGCCATGGCAAAATGTGTCCACTTTCACCATGGCCTGTGCAGACCGTGTGTGACTGGACCCTGAGCGCAGTATCACATCTGATCGCATGCCCCATGCTTCGGCTCCCATCAAACCAGCCTTCCTGAGCCCCTCCCCCCAGGGGTCAGGTTGCACCCACGTAGCCTGCCGGTCCCTCAGCCTAGAAGGTTCAGGCACCTCGTCTAGGAACGTGGCTGCTTCTCATCCCATAGATCTAGTTTCAGTGCTGCCACCTCAGAGAGGCCCTCCTGGACTACCCCTCTCTCAAACGTTCCCATCATCTCCACACAGCCCCCTGTCTACCTTCTATCAGAAGCACTAATCACAATCTATAATTACCCCTCTTATTTTTATCATTTGTCTGTAAGTTCCAGGCAAGAGAGACACTGCTTGTCACATTCTCTATTGTATTCTCTGCAGGCAGGGGAGGGGGGGGTATGGCACGAAACAAGACCTCCATAAGTACTTGTTGAATGAATGAAGGATCAAAACATGGGCAAAAACAAAAGAAAAAAAATGTCATGTCTTCTTATGGTAAGGGTTAATGGAAATGTAACTTCGTGATCATCACGAGGGCACGTTGCTTAGTATACATACTTGGTATCGGACACCAGCAAGAAATCGCTGAACAAGAAGAGGTGCCGCTTCTGCCTCCTCCAGCCTCTCTTGAGCTCGACGGGGCCGTGGATAAGCAGGGTAGGGGCGGCACCCTCAGATGATGTAGTGCTTTTGCTGCGGGCGTCCACCTCAACAGAAGAGCTCTTCCTGCAACCCACCAAACACCACGGAGCAGCTAGTTACTAGTCAAATATACAATAGAGTTGTATGCTAAATGTCAAGGTTCGCACAACACTAAAATTCAGTCTCAACCCCGAAAGCAGAGCTCCAGAGCTCACATTCAGGGATCGCTGAGTTATAGAAAGCTATTGAAAGAGATGAGGTCGGACGTCTGGGTGGCTCAGTCGGTTAAGCGTCTGCCTTCAGCTCAGGTCATGATCCCAGGGTCCTGGGATCGAGCCCCACGTCGGGCTCCCTGCTCAGCGGGGAGCCTGCTTCTCCCTCTGCCTCTACCCCTCCACCCTGTTTGTGCTCTCTCTCTCTCTCTCTCACATGCTCTCTTTCTCAAATAAATAAACACAATATTTTGAAAAAAGAGAGAGAGATGAGGTCACTTGGTGAACTGATACCGATGGAGAACAGTTTCAAGGACAAAGCCCTTGGGCATGCCAACACTCAGACGTGGGGTGGAGAAAGCAGCAAAGCTAATCATGAGCTGTTAGGAAGGGGAGAATCAAGAGGTAGAGTGTATTACAAGAAGGCAAACAACAACAAACAGGACAATTTGTGGCCTAATATAAAACAAAATGATATGGTGTGTGTGTGAAGAATTAATTACAATTTGCTTTCATGTTAAGATAAAAATGAAGACAACTGAAGATTCTGGAAATTTACTTATCTAAATCTATCTAAATCTTATCTAAATCAATATTCAAACTTGGGGGAAAAATTCTCAAAGATCGGCGAAAATACTGGAAACATCAAAAAGTTTCTAAACACAAGAGTTTAGCTGTTACTTGGCTGAGCTCTGACTGAGCTCTGATAGGACTTTCTGGTCGTCATAGGTAAAACAACTAAATTGAACAGAATGCAAAAGTTCTTTCATAAATAGGACAGATATTTTCATAGACCTGGGAAAATTCTCTCTCGTGGAGCCAAGAAAGTGTCTCCTCCGAGAAAGTAAGCCCTGCTCTCTTCAGCTCAGCGGCACTGAATCTTACGAACCTGAGTAGCTTTTCATGAAGCTGGTGCTGAAGTTACTCATTAGTTTACATGTATTAGAAGAAACAAAAGAGAACAACACTCCCTGTTACTGTCAGTCTGTTTTGAGGCTCAAAAAGAGTATATCAAAAGACTACCTTCCGCGGTGAAGCCTTGAACGAGCACCTATAAGTTCAGCATGTTTTCTGAATGACGTGAACATCCTTTTGTCTTCAGTTCTCAGGACTGAAAATCAAGTGAGTCTACAGCACTAGGCAGAGTACTGTAAAATGCTTGAAGCCTGAGGATTCCACAGTAACCTGGGATCACTACCATTATGATGTCACGGATCTAAGGCTCATGCCATAACTGCCAAACTGACATACTTGTTTCCCTGATTTGGCCTGCACGTTTTGATTTTTTAAAAGTAATCTTTTTTTTTTATTTTGAGATAACTATAGATTCATATGTATCTGTAAGAAATAATACAGAGAGATTACATCAATTTTCTACAGATAGAGACTTCCAGACACTTCCATCACCACAAGGATCCTTCCTATTACCCTTTTACAACCACACACACTTCCTTCCACCTCCCCCACCTCTTTAATCCCTGGCAATCACGAATCTGTTCTCCATGTGTATAATTTTGACATTTCAAGAACGGTATACAGAGGGGATCATATAGTATGTAACATTTTTGTGATTTGCTTTTTTCCACTCAACATAACGGGAGAGTCATCCGGATTGCCACAGGTGCTCACAGTCCATTTCTCTGTGTCTCTTAGTAGTATGCCAGGATACGGCTGTATCACAGTTTGCTTCACCACCTGCTGAAGGAATTCTGGATTGTCTGCAGGCTTGGGCTTCCACTAATAAAGCTGCTGTAAACATCTGTGTACAGGTTTTTGTGTCAGCGTCGGTCTTCTCTTCTCTGGGCTAAATGCCCAGGAGTCCAATTGCCAGGTCCTAGGGTAGCTGCTCTGTTTTGTTTTTTAAGAAACTGTCTAACTGTTTTCCAGAATGGCTCTGCCATTTCACATTCTCACCAGTACTGCGGGAGTGATTCAGTTTCCCCACAGCCACACTAGCATTGGGTGTTGTCATTTTTTATTTTAGCTGTTCTGATAGCTGTGTCGTGATATCTCACTGTGGATTTAACGTGCATTTCCCCAATGGTTAGTGATGCTAAACATCTATTTGCCATGTGGACATCTTCTTCAGTGTGACGGAACCTACAGTAGTCTGTTAAAAACATTTTCCGTGGAGACGGTGTTCCCTGTCCACTGGAAAACTGACCGTTTTACAGATGAGGAGGTGCTTCACGGACAGGTTAGACGCTTTCAACCCAAGCGGCTGCGACGTAACGTGAAGGATTCAAATCCAGCTGACTCAGGAGGTCACTCAACTTCCTGTGAGGGCCCCCCACTCTTCTCACACGGACAGTGTCTTTCCTTTGACAACAGTGGAGGACTGAAATTTGATCCTACTAACAAAGTTCGTGGTTTCCCTTATAGGCACCTCTAACAGGTATGTGAATCCCTCTCTTTTATTCCCCACTCGACTCTATGGACCTCAAGGAAAGAGTCTATGTCTGATTTATCATTTTAATTCTCACAAACATTGGCACATTGGAGGAATTCAAAAATTCTCTTGAATGGGTGAATGAAATAGTTTTCTGGCATGGATGGATGGGGAAAAGGCATGACCTAAACTAGTCTCTCTCTCATTTACTTCATTCATTCAACAGATAGTGTTTGAACCTGTACTAGGAGAAAGACACTTGCTAGGTCTGGGCAACAGAGAGCCAGGCCCCACTCTCACAAAACCAGGATTTAAATGGGGGGGTGCGGGGGCAGAAATTAAACAAAGAGCGTCATCAATAACTGTGTAACACCAGACTCTGGAAAGTACTGCAGAGAAAAATTAAAGAGTGAGATGAGAAATTAAAAGAGGGACCTGACACCTGATTTCAGTTGTGAAGAAGTCTCCTTTGAAGAGCTCCTTTAAAATGAGCTTTAAAGAATAATTAGGGATTGATTAGAGAGAGGAGAGAAAAGAGGAAGGCAGAGGGAAGGGACAAGAAGAGAAGTGTATTGGAAGGGAAGATACATTTTTCAGCTGAAGGGACAGAATGCGAATATGTGACGTTTCAGAGACATGGAAGAGTTTGCTAGATTGCAGACACAGGCAGAAGGTACAGGAGCATGAAATATGCCTGAAAAAGTAAGTAGAGGCAAGAGCACAAGTCCTGGTAGACCTCTTAGACTTTACTGAGGCCTCTCATCTGAAAACCAAACTAGCACAGAAGTGACATGTAGATAGTGGCCTTCAGACTTTTCACCACTTTTATTTTTTTTAAGATTTTATTTATTTATTTGGGGGGGGGCGGGTAGCAGAGGGAGAGGGACAAGCACAAACAGTGCTGAGAGTGGAGCCTGACCTGGGGCTCGATCTCACAGCCCTGAGATCATGACCTGAACCAAGATCATGACCTGAGCCGAGATCAAGAGTCAGAAGCTTAACCGACTGAGCCACCCAGATGCCCCTTCTCACCACTTTTAAAGGGACAAGTGCTAGTCTGGACACGTTTGATTGTATTAGAACCATGGAGGCTCATTGGGCAACACTTTCTGGCCTCCCATCAAGCATCTGTCAAAATTTATTTAAGGTAAAAATGTAGGCAAACTTATCTCTGCACCTTCCCCAATTCCCGGATTATGTCCCATTTCTCTGCCTCTCCCTTCAGAGAAGTTCGAGATTTAGAGACCAGGAAAACTCTCCTTCTAGAATCTAGTATCTGCTTATCAATACTGATATGCATCAGTCTCACTTGGGGGAGTTTTCAGGCACTCCCTCTGTAACCCCCAGAGGTTCTGATTCATCAGATCCAGAAAACCTGTATTTTAAAAAAATTTTTGAGTGATTCTTGTATGTAACCAGGATTGTGAGTTACTAGTCTTCAGGAATTAATTGAGAAAGATGTAGTGTTCTGATTCTATCTTCCCCTTGTAGTAAAGCCAAGGAGAGAAAAGTTTTCTCAGAAAGATAAAGGGAGCTTTCCTTAGTCATGTAATAGTTACATTTACAGTAATAGCTAAAGCTTAATTTCTTCTAAAATACCATTGCTATTTATTTTAATTTGGTGAATGAGCTCTAAATAGAATAACAGTGATAGGGTTTGTTTTCATCTATTTCATTGAACACTTAACTTTTCACCCTAAATATCAAATAGAAGAGACAGTATAAGGTGATCCTATGCCCATAATACCAATGTTTTTAAGCATGTTGCAAAGACAAGACTATTTTTTAAAAAAAGGTTTTTTGAAGATTTTATTTATTTGAGAGAGAAGTGAGAGAGAGAGAGAGAGCATGAGCGGGGAGGGGGTTGGGGGGGAGGGGGAGAAGCAGACTCCCCTAGGAGCAGGGAGCCCGATGTGGGGCTCGATCCCAGGACCCTGAGATCACGACCTGAGCCGAAGGCAGATGCTTAACTGAATGGGCCATGCAGGTGCCCCTAGACTATTTTCTTAATTCAATTTCTTTCTTTTAATTTTTTTAATATTTATTTTATTTCAATTCCAGTATAATTAACAGTGTTATATTAGTTTCAGGTGTACGATATAGTGATTCGATAATTCTATACATTACTCAGTGCTCATCATGATAAGTGTACTCTTAATCCCCATCACCTACCATCCAGCCCCCCACCCACCTTCCTTCTGATAACCATCAGTTTGTTTTCTATAGCTAAGAGTCTGTCTTTTGGTTTATCTCTTTTTTATTTGTTTTGTTTCTTAAATTCCACATATAAGTGAAATCATATGGTATTTGTCTTTCTCTGACTTATTTCACTTAGCATTATACCCTCTAAATCCATCCATGTTGTTGCAAATGGCAAGATTTCATTCTTTTTTATTGCTGAATAATATTCCATTGTGTGTGTGTCTGTGTGTGTGTGTGTGTGTGTGTGTATATATATATATATATATATATATATATATATATATATACCACATCTTCTTCATCCATTCATCTATCAGTGGACACACTTGGGCTTGCTCCATAATTTGGCTACTGTAAATAATGTTGCAACAAACATAGGGGTGCATATATCTTTTTAAATTAGTGTTTTTCTTTTTTTAAAGATTTTATTTATTTATTTATTTATTTATTTATTTATTTATTTATTTGAGAAAGAGAGAGGGTGAGCAGACAGGTGGGGGCAGGGGCAGAGGAAGAGGGAGAGGGAATCTCAAGCAGACTCTGTGCTGAGCGCAGAACCCAATGTGAGGGTCGATCCCACGATCCCGAGATTATGACCTGAGCTGAAACCATGAGCTAGATGCTTAACCGACTGAGCCACCCAGACACCCCACAAATTAGTGCTTTTCTATTTTGGGGGTAAATACTCAGTTGTGGATCATATAGCAATTCTAGTTTTCATTTTTTGAGGAACCTCCATATTGTTTTCCACAGGGGCTGCACCAGTTTGCATTCCCACCAACAGTGCACAAGAGTCCCTTTTTCTCCACAATCTTGCCAAAACCTGTTGTTTCTTGTGTTGTTGATTTTAGCCATTTGGACAGGTATGAGGTGATAGCTCACTGTGGTTTTCGTTTGCATTTCCCTGATGATGAGTGATTTGAGCGTCTTTTCGTGTGTCTGTTGGCCATCTGTGTCTTCTTTGGAGAAATGTCTGTTGATGTCTTCCGCCTATTTTTAAATTGGATCATTTGGTTTTTTGGTGTTGAGTTGTATAAGTTCTTTATATATTTTGGATACTAACCTTTTCTATCATTTGCAAATATCTTCTCCCATTCAGTAACTTGTCCTCTAGTTTTATCGGTGGTTTTCTTTGCTGTGCAGAAGCCTTTCATTTTGATGTAGTCCCAATAATTTATTTTTGCTGTTGTCTCCCTTGCCTCAGGGGACATATCTAGAAAGATGTTGTTGCAACCAGTGTCTGAGAAAGTACTGTCTGTGCTCTCTTCGAGGACTTTTTTGGTTTCAAGTCTCACATTTAGGTCTTTAATCCATTTTGAATTTTATTTTTGTGTGTAGTGTAAGAGAGTGGTCCAGTTTCATTCTTTTGGATGTACCTGTCCAGTTTTCCCAACACCAGTTTTTGAAGAGACTATCTTTTTCCCATTGTATATTCTTGCCTCCCTGCTTGTACATAAAATCATGGGTTTATTTCTGGATTCTCTCTTCTGTTCCGTTGATCTATTGTCTACTTTTCCGTCAGTACCATACTGTTTTGATTATTACAGCTTTGTGATATATCTTGAAATCTGGGATTGTGATACCTCCAATTTTGTTCTTTCTCAAGATTGCTTTGGCTATTTGGGGCCTTTTGTGGTACCATACATATTTTAGAATTATTTGTTCTAGTTCTGTGAAAAATGCTATTGGTGTTTTGATAGGGATTGCATTAAATCTGTAGATCATTTTGGGTATGGGACATTTTAAAATATTTGTTCTTCCATCAATAAGCATAGAATATTTTTCCATTCATGTTGTCTTCAATTTTTTTTCATCAGTGTTTTATAGTTTTCAGAATATAGGTCTTTCACTTCCTTGTTTAAGTTTATTCCTAAGTAGTTTGTTATTTTTGGTATAATTGTGAATGGGACTGTTTCTTAATTTCTTTTTCTGCTTCTTCATTATTAGTGTATAAAAATGCAGATTTCTGTATATTGATTTTGTATCCTGTGATTTTCCTGAACTCATTTATCAGTTCTAGTCTATTTTTGGTGGAGACTTGAGGGTTTTCTGTATATATAGTATCATGTCACCTGCAAATAGTGAAAGTCTTACTTCTTCCTTACCCATTTGGATGCCATTTATTTCTTTGTCTTGTCTTATTCCTGGGGCTAGGACTTCCAGTGCTATGTTGAATACAAGTAGTGAGAATGGACATCCCTGTCTTGCTCTTGATCTTGGGGAAAAGCTTTTAGTTTTTCACCATTGAGTATGATTTTAGCTGTAGGTTTTTATATGGTCTTTATTACATTGAAATATGTTCCCTCTAAACCTACTTCGTTGAGAGTTTTTATCATGAATGGATATTGTACTTTGTCAAATGCTTTTCTGCATCTATTAAAATAATCATGTGCTTTTTATCCTTTCTCTTGTTGATGTGATGTATGATGTTAATTGATTTGTGAATATTGAATCACGTTTGCATCCTAGGAATAAATCCCACTTGATCACCGTGAATGATTTTTTAATGTATTGTTGGATTTGGTTGGCTATTATTTTGTTGAGGATTTTTGCATCTGTGTTCATCAGAGATATTGGCCTGTAGTTCTCTCTTTTTTTAAAAAGATTTTATTTATTTGCGATAGAGCAAGAGTGAGAGAGAGAGAGAGAGCACAAGCAGGGGGAGTGGGAGAGGGAGAAGCAGGCTCCCCGCCGAGCCAGGAGCCCGATGGGGGACTCGATCCCAGGACTCTGGGATCATGACCAGAGCTGAAGGCAGACGCTTAACTGACTGAGCCACCCAGGCGTCCTCTTTTTTTTTTTTTTTTTTTTTAAATGTCTTTACCTGGTTTTGGTATCAGGGTAATGCTGGCCTCACAGAATGAATTTGTGAATTTGGAAGCTTTCCTTCTAACTCTTCTTTAAATGTTCGGTAAAATTCACCTGTGAAGCCATCTGCTCCTGGACTTTTGTTTGTTGGGAGTTTTCTGAATGCTGATTCAATTTCATTCCTGGTAATCAGTCTGTTCAAGTTTTCTATTTCGTCCCGATTCAGTTTTGGGAGGTTATATGTTTCCAGGGATTTATCATTTCTTCTAGGTTGTTCAATTTGTTTGCATACAATTTTTCATAATATTCTCTTATAATCCTTCATATTTCTGTGGCGTTGGTTGTCCTTTCTCCTCTTTCCCTTCTGATTTTGTTTATTTGAGTCCTCTCTCTCTCTCTCTCTCTCTTTTATGAGTCTGGCTAAAGGTTTATCTATTTGGTTGATCTTTTCAAAGAACCAGCTCCTGGTTTCATTGATCTGCTCTATTGGGTTTTTTTTTAGGTTCTATTTCATTTATTTCTGCTCTAATCTTTATTATTTTCTTCCTTCCTATTTAGGTTTTGGGTTTTGTTTGTTCTTTTTCTAGCTTCTGTAGGTGTAAGTTTAGGTTGTTTCTTCAATATTTTTCTTACTTCTTGAGGTAGGCCTTGATTGCTATAAACTTCCCTCATAGAACAGCTTTTGCTGGATTCCAAAGTTTTTGGACCATTGTGTTTTCATTTTCATTTGTCTCCATGTATTTTTTAATTTCTTCTCTGATTTATTCCCTTAAAATTTTAAATCTTTGATTAAATGTGTATATTGGAAAACATTATGCAGTGTCAAGAGCATGAGCTCTGGAATCCAATTACCTAGTTTTAATCCTTCCTTATGATTTACTACCTACATGACACTGGGTAAACCTGTTATACTTCTAAAGCCTCAATGTCCTTATCTGTAAAATCAAAATGATGATGAAAGCATCTGCTTCATAGGGTTGTTGTGAGAATTAAATGAGATCATACTGCAGAAATGTTAGTATGGTACCTAACAGATTAATCCTTCAAATAATTTAGTTATGCTTATAGGAGACAATGAGGCTTTTTATTCAAAATAGCAACAATATAATGGGTATTCTCCCATGACCAAAGACAGGGACAGAGAACAGGTAGTAATGCCAACTGAGTAACTACAAATTGCCAAGTTCTTTGCCAGGCAGTTTATGGACATCATCTCATTTCCTTGCAGCAGATTTGTGAGGTAAGAATCATTATTTCCATTTTATAGATGGAGAAACTGAAGCTCAATAAAGTTAAGTAACTGAGATACCAAATAATCTGCAGAGTCAAGTTTGTCTAATTTCAAAGTCATATAGTTTTTCCTCACCTAAACAATGTTTTCCTTCTGGAGGAGGAAAGAAAATATATTTTAAGCCGCATCCCATTTAGGTTGGCTCCCAAATTATTTAACTGACACACATGTGAGTGTTTTCATCAGCTGTCAGTGTTTGCCTATGGTGCCCCTATGCCACTCAGTCTCTCCTCCCTGAAATGGCTGGTTGAGGAACACTTAGCCACTGCTGGTACCATGTCCTAACTGTCAGTCAGGAAGTTTGCATCAGCTCCCAAGATGGACAGGAGACTCCTGTTACTTTACGGAGCCAGATCTGAGGTTTTAGACAGGCGGGGAGGAGGAGGAGTCGGGACTGGGAAAGTCTAATGATTCCCCTCCTGATGTCTAGTGGTTCACATCTCTAAGATAGATACCAGGCTGTGAATTGTGCCTCCTCAGCTGATCCCCATTCTGGATCAGTATCCCTATGAGTAATTTCTCTCCTGATTCTGGCACTCTGGACTTTCTACTACCACTGACGGATTTTTATCTCTATAGAGGGAAAAAAGGGATGCCCAGGCCTTGGCTGTGAGTGCTCACTCCACTACCCTTTGCTGCCCTCTACTGACCATACCTGGAAATTACATTTAACCTTTCAGGCCCTTGGCCCAAATAGATACTACAGTGGGTGAAACCAGGCACACAAAATTTGAGGTGCACCAAAAAACTAAGTAAATAAGATATGATATTTTAATTTTAATGTAATATTTTAAAAAGTCAATTTTCAAAAAATACATGGTGAACAAAATACCTAAATGTGCCCTAAAATAGTACTACTAGCTTACTACTAGCTTACTTACTAGCTTAGTACTACTGCTTCAGCCATACCAGATTTCTTGCTCTTCCTTTAACTTGTTGCTGCTTCAGAGATTCAGATTTGCTATTCCTTCTGCTTGGAATATACTTTGCCCAGGTCTTCACATAGATTGTCATCTCTCATTCTTTAAGTCTGTATTCAAAGGTTGCCACCCCAAAAAGTCTTTCTTAATGAAACCAGAAGCTGTTTTTGTTTTTTTTTAAAGATCAACAAAATTATCAATTTTGTTGATAGACTTTTAACCAAATTCATCAAAAGAGAGAGAGGACTCAAATAAACAAGATCAGAATGAAAGTGGAGAAATAACAACCAACACCACAGAAATACAAAGGATTATAAGAATATTATGAGAAATGACATACCAATATATTAGACAACCTAGAAGAAATGGATAAATTTCTAGAAACATATAACCTCCCAAACTGAATCAGGAAGAAATGGAAAATTTGAATAGACTGATTACCAGCAATGAAATTGAATCAGTAACCAAAAAACTCCCAACAAACGAACGTTCAGGGCCAGATGGCTTCACAGGCAAATCCTAACAAACATTTAAAGAGTTAATACCTATGCTTCTCAAACTGTTCCAAAAAATAGAGGAAGAAAAGCTTCCAAATTCACTCGATGAAGCCAGTATTACCCTGATACCAAAACCAGATAAAGACACTACCAAAAATACAAAGAGAGCTACAAGCCAGTATCTCTGATGAACATAGATGCAAAGATCCTCAACAAAATATTAGCAAACAGAATCTAACAATGCATTAAACAAATCATTCACCACGATCAAATAGGCTTTATTCCTGGGATGCAAGGGTGGTTTAATATTCACAAATCAGTCAACATCATACATCACATCAACAAAGGAAGGATAAATCCCATGCAATAATTTCAACTGATGCAGACAAAGTGTGGGACAAAGTACAACAGCCGTTCAGGATAAAAACCCTCAACAAGTAGGTCTAGAGGGCACATACCCCTCTTCTCTCACAGTTTGAGGATTTCTTTAGTGGATTACTTGGATTTCTTTCTCTTTATTTTTTGCATATATATTACCAGATTTTGATTTGCGGTTACCATTAGGTTTACACGTAACATCTATACACATAATGCAGTCTTTATTAAGTTGATGGTTCCCCTTAAGTTTGAACTCATTCTCAAAGCACTAAATTTTTACTCCTCTCTCCCCACATTTTAGGTGTATGGTGACGTACTTTACATCCTTGTATTTTGTGACTCCTTTGACTAGTTTTTGTAGATATACTTGATTGTACTGCTTTTGTGCTTCTTATTCCTGCTTATGGTCTTTTCTTTTCACTCAAAGAATCTCCTTTAACGTTCCTTGTAAGGCTGGTTTAGCTGTGCTGAAGTTCTTTAACTTTTTTTGTCTGGGAAACTATTTATCTCTCCATTTATTCTGAATGATAGCCTTGCTGAATAGAATATTTAGTTGCAGGTTCTTTTCTTTCAGCACTTTGAATATATCATGTCACTCCCTTCCGGCCTGCAAAGTTTTTGCTGAAAATCAGCGGATGGCCTTATGGGGTTTCCCTTGTACGCAACTATTTTCTTTTCTCTTGCTGCTTCCAAAATTCTCTTTCCCACTCCTTTTTGCCATTTAAATTGCTGTGTGTCTTGGGGTGGACCTCCTTGGGTTGATTTTGTTGGGGGCCCTCTGTTCCTCTTAAATCTGGATTTCTGTTTCCTTCCCCAGATTTGGGAAGTTTTCAGCTGTTATATCTTTAAATACATTTTCTGCCCCCTCTTCTCTTTCTTCTGGGATCCTTATTATGCAATGTTATTATGCTTGATGGTGTTGTTGAGTTCCCTAAGTCTAGTTTCATTTTTTATTATTATTCTTTCTCCCTCTTTGTTCAGCTTGATTGCTTTCTGTTACTCTCCCCTCCAGGTCCCTGACTCATTCTTCTGCTTCCTCTAGTGTGCTTCCTCTTTTCCATCCAGTGTACTTTTAATTTCAGTTATTGAGTTTTTCATCTCTGATCGGTTCTTTTTTATGTTCTCTATCTCTTTGTTGAGAGTCTCATGGAGGTTCTCCACTCTTTTCTCACATTTAGTGAGTATCTCTATGACTATTACTTTAAATTCTCTATCAGGCATTTTACTTATCTCCATCTCATGTAGCTCTCTTGCTGTGATTTTGTGCTGTTCTTTTATTTGGGACATATTCCTCTATCTCTTTATTTTGTCTAATTCTCTGTTTCTTTTTTTTTTTTTTTTTTTTTTTTTTAAGATTTTTTATTTATTTATTTGACAGAGAGAGAGATAGCGAGAGCAGGAACGCAAGCAGGGGGAGTGGGAGAGGGAGAAGCAGGCTTCCCGCAGAGCAGGGAGCCCGATGTGGGACTCGATCCCAGGACCCTGGGATCATGACCTGAGCCGAAGGCAGACGCTTAACGACTGAGCCACCCAGGCGCCCTAATTCTCTGTTTCTTTGAGTTAGGAAAGTCAGCTACCTATCCTGCTCGTGAAGGTAGTGGCCTTATGAAGAAGAGCTCCTGCTGTGCCCTGCAGTGCAATGTCCCCTGTTGCCCAGAACCTGATGCTTCAGAGGCGTCTCCTATGTGTGTTGTATGTGCCCTACTGTTGTGGCTGACCTGTGTTTGTCTTTAGTCCAGTCATCTGCAATGGCTCTCTTTGTCTGTTGTGGGCAGGGTTTGGTCTCTGCGCCGTTAATAGGCCAGTCTGAGGCCCTCCTGGGCTTGAGTTTACTCAGATCAGCAGTTTGCCAGAGCTTCAGTCTCACTGAACTGCAGGGCACTTTCCCTGTGTGGTCCCCTGAGGAGCTTTTGTTGGGGGGTGGGGCCTGCAGTCAGACCATATGTCTGCCCCCAGCCCACTGCTGGGGCTGCAGACAAACTGGTGTATGTGGTTTTCTTGCCCTCTCCCCGGGGCAGGAGTCACTGTGGAGTGGTGCTGGCCCCTGTTAGGGCTGCTTGCACACTGCCAGGCTTGTGATGCGCCTTTGGGTGGACTCTTGCTGAGGGTGTGTTGAAGTGGGCAGGTCCGCAGGAGAATGCAGGGGTGAGGCATACAGTGTTAGCAAGCTAAGTGAAGAGTATTCATGCTGGATCCTGCAGTTGTCCAGATATTTAGACTGGGGGGCGGGGGAGGGAAATTGCACCCACCAGCTCTTTTGTTCTTGGAGAAATCTCCTAAAGATCCCTATACCCCCAGCACAAGTTGCAAGATCAGGAAATCAGTCTCCTTCCAGGTGTCTTTCAAACTGCTGCTTCTGTGCTGTATTTTGAGTCCATTCCTTGAAGCGTCATTAGAGTTCCTGGCACGATCCTTTTCATGAGGCTCTGAAACTATCCTTCCTTATAGAAGACAGTGTTTGGCCTCTCTGCCTAATGTCAGAGTTTTTGGGCAAGCAGGAAAGGAAATTTTTACCTGTGGAGGATAAGGATGAATGACTGTGGTTGATTGTATCAGTAACCAACAACATCAGAATGGAGGAAAGTAAAATCCTCTTTTTGGATAGAATACACAAATGTTACATAAGGATTACATCAGTTTCCCTTTAGGATAGTAACATATTATGTATGATATATGAGTGCTTTTCTATAAAGTATATAATCTCTGAACTACATTAAATTAATAACATTTTTACCAGAATGTAACAACCAATGAGGGTGAAACTTGTCTGATTTCACAATTCTTCCCTTGTAGCTTTTATGATACTATTGAGCTAATTATGCAAGATGGAATATTAAATAAAGATTATTTCTAGTAGTGTTTCCTTTGTAGGGTAAGAAAAAAAGAAAACAAAATAGTTTAAAAAGACATCTTGAATTTGCTTATTCACTTACCTTTGATTTTCCTGAATTCTGTGGCTGGCTTTGAGAAGAGTCAAAAGCATTAGCAGAGGAGATTGGTCACTTGATCTTTAACATGGATGCGTAAGTACCTGAGAACAATGAGTGGTTGTAGCTTGGTTTCTTGGCAATTGAAATGACAGCACAAGATTTATAAATGAACAGAAGCAGAAATTAGGGTAACTGTAAGCAATCTTAGCTGTCTCCGAAGTAAGGAACTTCTGGGTTTTATTTGTTTTAAGTAATTGGGAGAAAACACAGTAGCATAAGCACAGAAAGCTAATCTGGTGAGAAAGAATCCCACCTAACTTGGCAGATTACACAAAAGGTGTAAATTATATAATATAGAATATATATCAATCACACATTATATGTGTACATTGTACATTAAGTTACATATAAGTATAAAATTATGGTCTAATATATAATTGAATATGTCTTTCATATATATAAATCTAATATATATTTATGTATATATTAGATATATATCATTAGATCTTAAACTTCTTATATATTATTTACTTATATAATCTAATGTATAATTTATATATTATATGTAATATATATAAAATATATAATATACATTTAAAATACAATATAAATATACAATATACCTACAAATACAAATATACAATATAAGATATGTAATATATATTTAATATATGCATATTAATTATGTATAAATAAATAAAGATATATGATAAACTTATGTCATTAATATATATCTTATTATATATTAGAGTATATATCATATGTATTATAAATTACATATATATTGCATATATTAAATATTTATCATTAGAACTTAAACTTCTTCAGAAAATAATTCTACCTTAAGATATATTTTTCCTGATATTACTATAGCTAATATTAATATACTAATTATATTACATATTAATTAATACAGTAAAAAAGTAGATATTAATAAGAATATGTAAGACATAAGATTGATATTATATAATATAAATACTCTTAATATATTAAGATATATATCTCATGATATCTAATATATAAATATATGTATACATACATGCATATGTGTATACACACATACATATACAAATCCAGAGAGACTATTGAATCTGTGTGAACCTAAGTTTTCACTATAAGAAGCTAGAAAAAAGGAAGCCTGTACCCAAAGTGGAATGAAGGAAATGATTAAATTAGGAAAAGTTTAGTTAATATAGTCCAACTTCACTTATAAACATTAGAAACAAAAATGCTGAATAAGATGTCAAACCAAATCAAGTGATATGTGTGTATGTATATAAGTATATAAATATAATGTGAAAATGCTAAGTGTTGGTAAGGTAGGGAACACCTGGAAGTCTCATACACTGTTGCTTGGAATAGAAATTGATAAAACTACTTTGAACAACTTTTGGCAAGCTTTAATAAAATCATAAATCGAAAAAATAGGTCTAAACCAGAAAAGGCCCTAGTACTATATTTAATAACATTTTAATAATTCTCAAAACCATTACTCCAGGACCACCTGAAACTTTCCTCACATTTTTCTGAACTGAAATTCCTTGTTTACAACAACAAACATGTACTAAATGTCAGTCATCAATGAGAAATTGTCTAATGTGCTAGAAAGACACAATTATGAACATGACCTAGTTTTTGCCATAAAGGGATTTACAGATAACTTGGGGTGACAGACCTGAAATTACTAATAGAGCAGATATAAAAATACTAGATGTTTTTACAAAGTGTTATGATGAAAAATAAATGGGAAGTAAAAAATTGCTTCTGCTCAGAGAGGTATAGACAGAAAGTGCAGAGAATACTTGCCCAGACGGTGATGTTTAAATCACGCCCTGCAGGATGATTAGAAGTTTTCCTTGCAAACTTAGTTAAGGGGGAGATGCAGAGACAAGAAAGCGCGTAGTATGTTGGAAGGGTATGCGTAAATAGTCAAAGAAGAACCTGAGGAAGGATGGTGGGACTAAATTTCCTAACATATACGTTACAAAAAGAAGTAAAGCAGCTACTGTGACTTCCCAGTACCGCAAATTGCTTAAAATCTGTTGCTACAATAAATGATACGCATTTGCCAAAGTATATCATATCGCTACTTAAAATTCTACAGTTAGCACATATTACTAATATCACAAGAATATTGAATATTGAGTATCATAAGAAACTCCTATTATTTTCATTCAAAAGATTTAGGTCATTTTAACAAGAAGATAATTTTGGTGAGGGTAAAATGAAATCTGAAATGCTATGTATGTGTGTGTTTTCTATTCCTCATTACTTTGAGAAATTCACTGAATAAGAGTGTTTTTCTTTACTGATATTTTTAGAGGCAGTTAACCCTACCTGTTGGCTGTCGAAACAAGTCGATGAGCTTTTACAGTGAAAAAAAGATGTACTAAGATACATAAAAGCCCAATATATTGCTGATAAGCTTAATATCCTTAATTTTTTTTTTTTAAATTTCAGTTTTAAATTTGAATTCTTATTATACGTGGCAGATATCTACTTGTGCTCGCCTAAGCCCAAAGAGGTAATTTATAATAAGGGTACTCCGGTACGTTGAGAATCCGAGGAGATGTGAACAATCAAGCCTCAGGATGAGTAAAAGCAAGGAATGAGTAAGAGTTCTGTGGTGTCTTCATTCCAGTTGGCTCTCAGAAAGCCAAATGGCTAAGCCAGCCTGGCAGGGCTTTAGAACACAGCAGCGGGGGCCGACTGCCCACTCGGCATACACTCCTGGAAATATACCATTCGGGAATGATTCTTCCTCCAGATAGATATTCTGAAGAATTAAACATTGTGTTCCATACACAGGCGAATGAGTCTAAGGGTCTTACATACTCTATCTCACTAAACCTACACAACGTCTTTATCGTAGCGCTTGGCTATAAAGTGAAAGGTATGCAAAAATAGCACAGGCTGAGTTCAGGCACTTTCTTTATGTTTTGTTTGGGCAAATGTCTGACATACTGTTTGTCAGAAACAAAATGTAGAAGTTTCCAGGGAGCTGCCGTCAGTGGCTATAAAAAGATTAGCACAAGCATTGTATTAAATGTTAACTCTTAGCCAACTAAAGCGAGTGGCAAATGAGAAGAATGCTCCAGACTAGATTCTGTGGAGGTTATGGTGAAAGTCACCTCTCTGGAGAAATCCAAGTCCCTGTTTGAATTTTAATGCAGGCTTTCTCTTTGGTGGTGTAGCAGAAGGAGAGGGATTTGAGTCACTGAGGGAGGTAGGGCCTCCAGAGTCGCTCTTCTGGCCGGGGAGGTACAGGGAGAGAGAGAGAGAGAACTCGGAGGAGCTGAGGAAACAGCCAAAAGTTGCATGTGGGAAGCTGGCCTGAAGCGCTCCCCTAAGTACCGGCACAAGAGAGTAAGATTAAAAGGCTCGTGTTTCCCAAGGGCTCTGGAATGCCCAGAGGAGAGAACACTGTACTTCTAACACAGGCTGATAGTAGCTAATGATAATTGACGTTTTACTTATTATGTGCCCGGCCTCACCGAATATCCTCTTGCTTTATTTCACTTAATTTTCAAAATCTCCTAATAAGATCCTTTCACTCAATTTGCAGTTGAAGACATTGAGGCCTAGAGAAATTAAGCAACTTGCTCAAATAAGCGGGAGAATCAGAATTTGAACGTGGAGTCTGTGCTGTCGGGTCCCTGCCCGCCCTGTCACCAGATAGCCTCTCCGGAGCTAGAGAGTGGCAGATGTCCTGTATTAGCTGATACCTTGGAAGCTGATGGCAGAACAAGGAGCAAGCCACGGACAGGTGGCCTCACAGAAAGCCCCAGCTTTTGGACCATTTGAATTTACTCCGATACTCCCTATAAACAGATGTCAGCATAAAGACTAGAAGAGCAAATCCAGTCCCTTCATCGGTAGAGGTTTACCCAGAAGTGTACTAAGTGATGACAGTTTCTCGGGCAGCACCATACCTTGGTGGAGCCCTGATTTGGTACCGTGTTAAAGACGTGGCAGCTTTACCGGGGTTATGAATTCCGATTTCTTCTAAATGGTTAGCAGTTTAGCAGGTCATGTTTGCCAAACCCATCGAGGCTTTTCTTGCAGTTATAAGAGAGAGTGCCCAGCCCTTTTGCAAGTGGGAGTATTTTGCATTTGTATGCCATCTAAAATGAGATTAAAGCTATTTGTCCTTATTTCTCCTTTTATACGATAGACTTAGCAAGGATTCTCATTATTCTGAGCATGCATGACAAAATTATTAATTGAAATTAAGTAAGTTAATTTATAATATTTATATAATTTATATATTATGACTTTAAACAAATATCTAATTAATGTGAATAATTATTAATTATAATTAACAAATTTAATGATAACAGAAGGTAATTAAAGGTAACTAACACCGTAGAACTGTGATTTCTCACATCCACATGTATTTTTTTCTTCTTTTGGGCATTTTTTAGTTCCCTACTTGTATTCTGGTCACTTATATACGTCCCCCACTGTATTTTTGGCACCATTCGTCAGGAACTATAGCTTCATTGTACATCCAGAATTTGTATCTCAGTGGTATTTTCCCCAGTTATGTCGAGTTAGTTTTCTGTTCCTCAAGCACACCACTTTTAAAGAATTTTGGAGATAATTATTTTATGTGTCTGAGTTTCCCTATCATAGCAATGCCTTCTGTTGCTTGTTTCTATTTCAGGGCTTTGTAAATTTGCTTTAGAGCAGGGTTTTCTAAACCAGACACTGTGCCACCTCCACAATTTTTGCCGAATATATCACCTGTACCATTATCTCATTAATATTTTCCTTAAGTAAATTCAGGACTTTATTTTTTTTAATATTTTATTTATTTATTTGACAGAGAGAGACACACAGAGAGAGGGAACACAAGCAGGGGGAGTGGGAGAGGGAGAAGCAGACTTCCCGCGGAGCAGGGAGCCCAATGCGGGGATCGATCCCAGGACCCCGGGATCATGACCAGAGCCGAAGGTGGACGCTTAACGACTGAGCCACCCAGGCGCCCCTAAGCTCAGGACTTTTATCTAAAATTTTATTTCTGAAGGAACTATGTAACTATTGCAAATGGGAAACCAGAACCCCTTGCTTTAAGTTGTAGAAAATTTATACACTGCCAACAAACTCTGGCTTTAGAGTCTTACCTGCCGCCCTTAAGTGAAATAAGGAGAGAGAGAGGGAGAGAGGAGCAATTACTGGGGAAGCATTAATCGGAGCACCAGATTAATGGCACTGGCACCAATCTGAGACTTTATCCTTGATGTAATAAAATTAATTACAAAGAAGTTTTAGAGGGAATAATTTTCTTATGGTCTAATGCTGTCATTACTGAATGCCACTTTGTTTACTACCCATAATCATCTCACTTACAGCCATGGACCACTTTGGGAACATTCCTTATAACATGGACCCCAAACAGAACACACATCAGACCTAAATTCCTAATTGTTCGATTTTTGACAAGTTAGTTAATTCCTTTCAGCTTGATTCCTCAGTGTGAAAAAGGGATAATACATTTATATTCAAGATCACTTTGAGGATTATATGAGGTAATGTTCACAATGTGTCTAATCCTGTGCCTGGAGTTTATTAAAAAACATTAATACCTTAGGGTGCCTGGGTGGCTCAATCAGTTAAGCGTCCAACTCTTGGTTTTGGCTCAGGTCATGATCTCAGGGTCATGAGATCAAGCCCTGGATCGGGCTCCATGCTGAACGTGGAGCCTACTTAAGATTTTCTCTCTCCCTCTCTCTGCCCCTTCCCCCCACGCGCATGTGCTTTCTCTCTCTCTCTAAAAAACAAAAACAGAAACAAACCAAAGCATAAATACCTACTGTGTGCCAAGCACACCTCTGGGGGCTCAGGATCTAGAAGAGCACATGACAGAGAAGGACTCTGCTTTCATGGAACTTACATTCTGTTGAGGGAAAAATTAACCATGAACAACTGAACAAAAGAGCAAGGTCATTCGAGGCAATATTGATAAAAGCTCTGAAGTAAATAAAATGAAGCACTATGAAGGAAGGTGACTGGTGTTTAGGGAATACTAATTTCCTTCCTAATTCTCAACTCTATATGGTTGGAATTCCATATATGTAGAAAAAGATGAAGGCTATTGAGAATATGCTTGTCAACTGCGATAAGCAAAGGGCAAAAGACGGAGAATGAATAACAATTGCAGTTTAAAACATAATTAAATACACGGCCCCAATTTTAAATGTCTGTACTGCTCTAAAACTTGCCTTCTTAAATTATGTGCTATAGAACATATGATCCTCTCTTAGAAACAGAGAACATTTCATTGTTCATGTCATGGAAATGAAATGCAGTTGGGGCTTTATCACTTACTTTTGTCATGGTTGTGCTTTTCAAAAAAACACAACTTCAGAACTTAATGTATTGTGTGTGATGAGCTTGATTTTAGGAAAGTTAAGAACATTCTGCCACAAAGTTCAGGCCCCTAAATATACTTTCAGTCAGCAAATTCTGATTTGGGCAGGGCTCGGAAGTCCGCGAGCTGATGATGACAGAATGGGAATAATTAGGTTTTGTACCTAAAACAAAGGATGGATTTATATGGAGAGAATCCGTTCTGAGATTTCTGAGACCTATTATCTGGCTTGTGAATGATAAATGAACTCATTTGAGGCATTGCAGATTGACTTTGGAGGGCCAGGAAAAAAGTTTTCCTCTTTTCCAATCCCTTCATCTCTTTGCTCCTCTAGTCATTTGCAATGACTTTGAATCCTGTTGCTCTTAACTGGACTCTGTTAACATCCTTCCGATGTCTAAATGACTTAATTACTGAAATTAAGAATTTGAAGAATCAGTTAAGAGTATCTAGTTGGAGACAGGATACCCAATTAGGAAGTACAGAAGGCAGCTACTCTGTTCCCAGCGTCCTTCATTTCAGTCCTAATTGAATTCTGCTTTTCCTTCTCAAGTAACAATAAATCTTTTGATCTCTGTGAAAGAAGCAAAGATCAAGCTGATCCTCAGAATGAATCTCCTCCTTCCTCCACTTCTTCAAAGATCTAGTTAAATTTGAGTTGCACTTATTTTTTTAAATGTTTTCCAATGCAATTACCAGTCACAAAAGAAAATTACTTTATTATCATAACTGAAAAACACCATTTCTTTTTTCTTCCAGCATTTTTTTTTTTTTTTTAAAGATTTTATTTATTTGACAGAGCGAGATACACAGCGAGAGAGAGAACACAAGCAGGGGAGTGGGAGAGGGAGAAGCAGGCTTCCCGCTGAGCAGGGAGCCCGATGCGGGGCTCGATCCCAGGACCCTGGGATCATGACCTGAGCCGAAGGCAGACGCTTAACGACTGAGCCACCCAGGCGCCACCTTCTTCCAGCATTTTTATGTTACATTTTAAATCAATGAAATTCATGTAAATTTAACTTTTCTCTCTGATAATTCATAGTAAGGGGCTTTCACAGTAATGCCACAAGTAGTTGCTTTTTATTTTCCTGTGTAAGAACCCCTACCACTAAAACAAGTCGTTCAGTGCTGTTCATAATCTACTTTAGAAACATAATGACTTTTATCTCCCAGGACAGCAATGAAGAATGTTTAACAGACTAGATGATGTAGCGGAGAAAGCTGTGGTCTATCTACTTCTGACCCCAGTATTTACTATTTGTCCTTCAGCAAGTGAAATCTGAATTCTGAATCCCAAATTCCATATCTGTAGAACAATATTTTATCCATCATTCTATTTGGTTTTTTTTTAAGATTTTATTTATTTATTTGACAGAGAGAGAGAGAGAGAGAGAGAGAGAGCACAAGCAGGGGGAGCAGCAGAGGGAGAGGGAGAAGCAGGCTCCCCGCCGAGCAGGGAGCCCAATGCAGGACTCGATCCCAGGACCCCGAGATTATGACCTGAGCCGAAGGCAGATGCTTAACGACTGAGCCATCCAGGCGTTCCCCCCTCCCACCATCATGCTATTTGGAAGGAGAATCAAATGTGGAAATACAAATGTGCTGCTTTTAAACTGCCAAGACCTCTACAAGTAAGTTTTATTATTACCACGGTGCTAGAAGAAAAACATGCTAGGGCTCATAAAGCCTAGCAGTGGTTAATCTCATTTTTTAGTGCTTACTTTATACAGCTACTTGCATTCATTTGAATGCATTCAAATGTCATTTTGAGAGCTTGAAATGTGCTGTATCAGTTCTGCTCTAAACAAATCCAGGAGATGACCACTGAGATTCCACATGTAGCAGGAAAGAGCAGTTCAGATCCACCTTTACTTACCCACACTTCATCAGTCTTGACATATGTGTCAAGGTGCTCCTTTAAAGACTTCACGAAAATTTACTTCTAGAAATAATGACACAAACGATACACCATCCATAAGGTCAATTCAGGGACAAATCTGTGTTAACATTTTGAGCTCAACCTGCCTCACATAATCCACTTCTTTCACTCATTGTCTCTTCCACCAAACCTACCATGCAGGAAAACCTCTGACACACAAAGCCCCTGGAGATTTGGTCTTTGTGGCTGTGTCATCTAGACAGCTCTCTGAAATCTTGATTAGTTTGGGGATTTCAGGTCTTTAGCAAATTGGAGACCCTTACAAGGCTGAAATCATGTTGCATTTTATTTGGTGGATTAAGGTGAAACTAAGTAGAGCTGAGTGAAGAAAAGATGTGAGAAAACAGAGCCTAATAGGTAATGAGACACTGTGATGGTTAATTTTATATGTTAACTTGGCTATGCTATGGTGCCCAATAGTTTGGTCAAACACTAGTCTAGATGTTGCTGTGCATGTATTTTTTAGGTGTGATTAACATTTAAATTAGTAGGCTTTGAGTAAAGCAGATTACATTCCTTAGTGTGTGGGCCCCATCTAATCAGTTGAAGGCTTTAAGAGCAAAGAGCAGTTTTCCATAGAAGAAGAAATACAGCCTCAAGACTGCAAAATAGAAACCTTGCCTAAATTTCTCATTTATCTGACCAGCCTGGAATTTGGGCTCAAGATTGTAACATCAACTCTTACCTGAATTTCAAGCCTGCCAGCGTGCCCTACAGATTTCAGACTTGCCAGCCTCCACAATTGTGTGAGCCCATTACTTTTTTTTTAAGATTTTGTTTGTTTGTTTGTTTGTTTGTTTATTTATTTATTTATTTATTTATTTATAGAACATGCAAGCAGGGGGAAGGGAGAGAATCTCAAGCAGACTCAACACTGAGCATGGAGCCTGATGTGGGGCTCAATCTCATGACCTGCACCGAAATCAAGAGTTGGATGCTTAACTGACTGAGCCATCCAGGCACCCCATGTGAGCCAGTTTCTTACAATAAAGTGTATGCTTGTTTTCTCTCTCACCCCCCCAAATAAAAGGGGAAAGTAGATAATGTAAATTCATTCCCTGTGTAGTCTTTTCAAACTTCACCTACTTCTAGTTTTCCAACATTTGCTTCTTGCATCCAAACTGAGTATATAACTTGAAATTCTGCAGGAACAGAATTCTATGTTCGAGATAACAAGTTCGTAAATAAAAGTTGTGTTTTTTTCCTTCCAAATTCTAATATTATCTTAAGGATAATACTTTCTGATCTTAAATTATAGCCATTTACAGATTTCCTTAAAATCCATGCGTGTGTTTTGGAAAGAAATCTAAAACTTGCTGTCTATAAAGAAATACTAGAGCAATAATTCATGTTCCTTTTGGGAGGCCTAAGACACCACTTTTTTAAGAAAATTAAGACACGGAAAGAAACTAACATTTAGGAGATTGGCACACAATTGTTTGAAAAGATTAAGAGGAATGCTCACTGTGGATGTAGTCTGCATGTTTGCACACAAACCAATCAAGAACAAGCTGACCCAATTATCTAGCTATAACTGTGCTAGTCCCTTTGGGTGCAGAAGCCTGTGTTCTAATGAGAGAGACAAATCTAAAACATACTACATATTTATACCAATATTTTCAGGTTCACAAAACCTTTTGCCTCAGACCCATAAATAAAATAATAAAGCAAAAAAGTACAAAAAAAAAAAAAAAAAAGAAAGAGGTGAGCTGCTTTTTCAAGGTTGTAAGAGTGACCAGAGCAGGGCTCCACTGGTTTACTTAACTTTCCCCACTGCGTTAGCCCTGCTCTTGGTGGCTCCGGAAGGTGCCATGGAGGACCACCTGAGAACAATTGCGAAGTCAAGTTTCCTACTTCCTCATTTTCTAGAACCCATGGATTATGCATGTGTTATCCATTTAAAAACATTTGAGGGTGGACAGAGAATTGCTGAAAAAAAATAAACATATATACACAGACGGGGGGTACTTCAGTTTCAGAAAATGTAAAATTAAAAAAAAAAAAAAAAAGATGTGCCTTAAAGACTACCTGTCACAAACATTACACGAAAATGATTACAAGGCTATAGAAATTCACAAGAGAAAATGCCAACATAACTGAACAAATCAAGACAGACTTTGTTGGGAAGCTGACACTCTATAGGTTGGATTTGGACAGGAGGAACCATCTGGGGGCAGCAACAGCATGAGCACATGTGTTAGAGTAGAAATGACAAACTGATTTTGGAAAACTTGAGAATTTTCCACATCTTCAAGTCCTGATTTCCTTTTGCTTAATACCTTCCTCAACTCATTTCTCTCTTCTTGCATTTTACTATGAGCAATCAGGAAGAAACAAACTCCTTTAAAACTTCCCTGAGAAATCTCCTCAGGTAAATACCCGATCTTATAGCTTGCAAGTTCGACCTTCCAGAAAACACTAGAACACTAGTTAAGCCAAGTTCTTTGCTATTTTATAACAAGGATCTCCTTTCTTACAGTTTCCAACAGCATGTTCTTCATTTCCATCTGAGATCTCACCAGAAAGATGTTCAACGTGCATATTTCTAACATTCTGTTTCTGATTAGTTACATACTCTCTAAGAAGATAGAGTCTATCCCTGAAGCTCTCGCTTTTATTTCTGAACACTTACCAGAATCACCTTCAACATCTCTTATTTCTACCAACAGTCCCTTCACAGCAATGTGGACTTTTCCCAGCATGCCCCTCAAAACTCCTCCAACCTCTACCCCTTCCCCAATTCTAAAGCCGCTTTGACATTTTTAGGTATTTGTCACAGCAGCATCCTACTTCTTGGTACCAAAATCAGAGAGGAAAATGAATGAAGTGATGTTTATTTTTTTTTTAAAGATTATTTATTTATTCATTTGAGAGAGAGAGCCCACGAGTGAGAGAGAGCAGGGAGGAGCAGAGGGAGAGAGAGAGAATCTCAAGCAGACTCCCTGCTGAGCGGGGAGCCTCAGTCAGGGATACATCTCAGGATCCTGAGATCATGACCTGAGCCAAAATCAAGAATCGTATCCTCAGCCCGGTGAGCCACCCAGGCACCCCTGAAATGATCTTTATTGAAAAAACATAAAATTATATGAATAGGAAAAAGATCTGATTAGTAATCCCAGAAAACATATAGGTGTGAAAAAAAGACATGAAACTAAAAGAATTAACTCTAGAATGACCAAAGTTAAAGAATTAATAAACTGGAAGAAAGAACTGAGAATTTTACTCAGGATGCAGTCTAAAGAGAAAAATTGAAAGAGTTGTTTATATGGAGTGTTCTTTGAGAATCACTGTTTCCTAAAATTTTAGTGGATTCTAGTAAAAGATAATAGAGGGATATTGCAGCAAATTAGTCAAAGATATAATAGCTGAGAAATTTTAATATATATAAATAAAAATTGATAGAGAAAATACTAAACTTTAATTATCAATCCAACAAAAATTAGGAAAGGAAGAAAAAAGAAACCAGGAGAAATCTCTGATGAAAGAAAAATACAAAATAAGGTGGTCAGTGTAACTCAAAGTACATTGTAACGACAATAAATGTAAATAGATTAAATCACCCTATTAAAAATCAGAAATTATCAGCATGGATATAAAAAAAATCAGTTATATGCTGCTTATAAGGCACACTGCTATACACACATGCACACAAACACACTCTAAAACAGAAAATATAAAAAGGAAAAAAAAGAAATCTACTAAGCATATATGAACCAAAAAAGAGCTGGTGCAACAATATCTGTCAAAATAGAATATGAAGTCAACACATTAATGTGAATAAAGCAAATAAGCTATACTTCATGAAAAGGCTATAGAAGTTATAAATTTGTATTTGCCTAACAATATAGAGTTAAACTATAAAGCACCAAAAGCCAACAACTACAAAAATTCAGAATTACAAAATAAAATTGAAAAGCTCATGTAAGCATAATGGCAAAATTTAACACCTCTTTCAGAAACCACATATTTGGAGAATATACAGAGAATCTGAGGAACGCATAGGACATAATTGTGAATTTACATATGCCTGCACCCAAAAGACAACAACAACAGAGGATACACATTCTCCTAAAGCATGCACGCAACACATTAGATATGTATAAAATTAACTGTATACTCTCCGTCACAAAAAGTCATAGTTATTCAAACCACATTATCAAATTACTATGCAATTTATTTAGAAATTAACTACTACCACTAGTAATTAAAATCCTATAGGTTAGAAAATCTGAAAAAAACAAAAGCTTAAACAATGAATAAGTTAAAAAATACTTCACGAAGAGAATCATAAACTGTAATGGTTTTATCAACAAACTAAAATACGAAAAATTTGTGAGATATAGATAAAGCAGTACTTAGAAGTTATGAATAATCTTATTAAATATATTTACTAAATGTAAGTGACCTAGCATTTCATCCGAGAAGCTAGATGAAGAAGTGAAAACAGTAAGAAAGTTGAAGCAACAGAATGGTAAAAGCAAAACACCAATTAATAACCTAGGAAAAAACATTAATGGAGATGAATTTTAAAATCTATTTCTTTGAAAGCTAATAAACTAGGCAAGCCTCTAGAAAGTTTGATCAAGGTAGATGTGTACACACATAAATGCATTATCATATAATGGAATACTAGACGGAGTGAACCAGGTCATCAATACAGAGGAATCACAAAACATATGGTAAAACGATAAAATTGCTGAATGATAAGAATTTCTGTAGTTTACTTATTCATTTAACAATGTTTTGTATGTTTCTATATACAAATTGTGTGTGTGTGTGTATGCATGGGTATGTTGTGGATATTTATGTAATAAAGTCACCTCTAACATTTTCTTAAGAAGTGTGAAGCACGTGGTGAAATGTTAGCATTTTTAAATCTTTCAAGAAATTAAATTAATATATGTGTGCTTGGAGTTTCTTTTTTCCCCCTTTACTCAATCCCACTCAATCCCCTCAAACCTCCTTCCACAGAGGTGATCACTATCCTGAAGACGGTGTTGTTTTGTTTTTTCTTTCCCAACTAGTTTTATATTTTTACATTTTGGAAAAACTCCCATTCTTACAAAGCAGTTTCTCTTTTTCCATTTTAGGAAATTATAACTTTCCTTTGACAGTTTGGTTTTCTAGTTGTTTCTTTTATTTGACAAAGGAATGATACCATTTTTTAAAGATTAAGCCAACTAAATTAATACTGACATTTAGGCCCAGGACCATAAGGAAACCAATTTTTTCTTAGCACCAATTATGTTGTGGGTAAGTAAAACAAAACAAAACTGGAAAATAGAGTCACCATCCGCTATAAATCTTGAGAGTATTACTGGCCCATTCGGCTAGCATAGAAAGAGTTACAGAAAAATATAAAAGGCATCGTTCAGTGCTCTCTGAAAAAAAAGTGGCTTCTTGTACTAATATATATTCCATTCACCAAATTCTTCCATGTTGCTTTTGTGGAATAAAAATTGAGTGATTATATATATATATCCCACTTAATTTATCATGGTAATTAATCCCAACCATCCATGATATTAATTTTCTGATATTGGTAGCCTGTGAGTCGCTTTCTTTCTGGAATAAAATAAGAGAGTCATTCTAAGTACCTTTATTTTACTTCTGGAGATGTTTAACCTTAACTACATCACTAAGTGCAGATTGACTGATGACTACACACATCTTACTCCCAGGTACGGTAAAGGCCAATATCAGAATGTCTAATTGCCTTTTAGTCATTCTAGATTAGGCAATTAAGTTCTTTTATAGTTTATCAGAGTTCCCAGGATCTTTTCCTCAAATTTAAGAAATAAATTGTTATTCTCAAGGAGACATTATGCTTGAGTCTCCTGAAGGAAATACTAACATTTATTAACCATTTCCCTAGGTCAGGAATCTCTTCTCTGAGTTGCCATTGACAAATAAGTTCAATTTCAGCTTTTCTTTACCTTCTGGTACTTCTAGCTCCTCTTCTTTTCAATTTTTTTTTAATATCTTCCTTGGCTTAAAAACTCACAGATGCATTGCCCAGCCATGTTTTTTGGCCCCTTTTATTCTGGATTGTTGATATTTAAAAGAAATTTAATACAAAAATGCAACTATTCCCAAATGCATCACACCGATATCAGATTTTTTACATAATGAATAAAAATAGTATATCCCAGAACTTGTGAATAAGGCTGTGAAGTCATATCTAAAAAAATTGGTCAAACTGATGATGTCTTATTGCCACCCATTGAAATTCCATATGTGCTGTGTTCTACCTCGTCAGTTTTAAAACTTGCAGTTGCTACCAATATATATAAAATCTCTACACCCTTCGAAAATTGAACATATTCATTCATATTTTTTTGAGTAGAAATTTAGCCAGGCATTAAAAGCAATATAAAACTAACACAAGATACAGTTGTTTACCACAGGAATTTGGATTTGCTGAATAATGTATGAACACACTGGCATAATTCCTGATGGTGCAAAGCAGCATACGAGCCAATGTCTAGTAGGGGCAAGCGCTCATGTAAAGAATAATTAATTTGAGATCAGGAAGGCTTTGTGAATTCTGGGAGTGGGGAACCCAGATGGCTACCTAGTTAGTGGGTGGAAACATAGAGACCAAGGAGAGGTGAGAATTATAGTTAGAAAAGTGAGTGTGACTTATTCAGGGACCAGTAAAGTTTCTGACCTAGTTAAAGCAAAGGATCTACAATGGGAAAGTGTGAAGACAAAATTGATTACTAGAGCAGGTTGCATTGTGGAGGATCTAAAAAAGGACATTTTTTTCTGAAAAAAAGAAAAAAAATCCAAAGATCTATTGATGGCTTCTTAGCAGGTGAGTGAAATGGTAAAATCTGTGACTTAAGAAGAAATAAATTCAGAGCAATGTTTATTAATGTATGTTCCCAGGATCATTAATTAAAGGGGTTACTCCAAAAGGGCCAAGTCATGTCAAATAAGTGTGGAAAAAACTGGAGCATTTGACTTCAAAAGGAAAATACAGAATTTCCCAAACCTATTTGACCAGGGAACCCTTTCTAGGAAAACTGTGCTTGGATCATATATTCTATATATATTGATACCAACCTCAATCTATACATTGACATATGTAATAAATGTCCAATTCTGTATTTTTGAATAGCTCACTTGGTGTCTAGTTTGATTCTCTGTTCCCAGATTGGTAGAAATTCAGGATCTCTTAATTTCCCCCAGGAGTGTGTCTATGTTCTGGAGTCTTCTAGTGCCAGGGAGTTAGAAGGCTATGAAATGCTGAGGTGGCACTTATCTGCTGCTTTGTGTCATTGATGTATACTAGCATCTGCTGAGATGTCCTAACTGTTCTCTGGTCCTGGGGAATTGGTCAGGACTACTGTTGCTGAGACATGTCTTTCAAACCTGGTGGCTCTCTGTATTTCTTCCATACTATTCTGGAATTGATGGGAATACTTTTCTTACTGATCTGTTCCATGCTGAGGTATAAGAAACTCTGTGTGGACCCACAGGGCCCCATCTTTCTTAGACAAGTCAGTTAGCT